>NC_137068.1:632500-640000 GCF_032717465.1 Coenobita brevimanus | reverse complement strand
CACCCAAAATTCTTATAGGCCTAGAATTATTATATAGAAAAATATATATAAGCTTATAGCCAAAAATGGAAAATCTCCTTGGTTTCTAGTTCCTGGGTTTGCTGTACACTGTCATAAATGGTCTGGAATTCCTTGACTAACCGGGCTCTTCTTAGCCTAGGGACTCCAGATAGATAGATAGATAGATAGATAAATAGGTAGATAGATAGATAGATAGATAGAGATATATAGGCAGATAAATAGATAGACAGATAGGCAAATTAAAAGGTAAATAGATAGATAGGTAGGAGGATAGATAGATAGGTAGATAGATGGATAGATAGATAGATAGGTAGATAAAGAGTGAGTGGTAGTGATGGATTGGTAGTGTTGGATAGATTGATGAATAGGTGTAGGTGGATGGGGAGGTTGATAGATGGAAATGGCTAGGTTGAGCGATAGATAGACGGAGAGATAAATAGATAGGTAGACAGGTAGATGAAACGTGGCTATGAATGGATAGTTGGATAGATAGATAGATAGGCAGGAAGATAGATAAAAACGAAAAAAAAAGTAAGAACAAGGGTAGATAGATAAGCATTGAGAGAGAGAGAGAGAGAGAGAGAGAGAGAGAGAGAGAGAGAGAGAGAGAGAGAGAGAGAGAGAGATCCTTTACAAAAATTAGTCAAGAGTAAAGTTAAATCTAAAAGCAGTATTATTTTTTACCCTAAATTCAAGCCCAGGGTGGTACACATATAGCACTGCCCTTTCTCTTCATTGGTCGCTTTCTCGTGTGTTGCGTGTACGGCTCAGGCAGCGTAATCAGTGTCTATCCTGCATCATTTATTCATTTCCTACTCCCTCCGCCCACGCCCACGCCCACACCAGCAGACTGGTATCAATGTGGGAGTGGCAGTGGGTGTAGGAAGTAAGTCACGCAGGATAGACACTTGTATCAGTCTGCTGGTGTGGGCGTGGGTGTGGCAGTGGGCGTAGGAAATAAGTAACCCAGTGTAGACACCTGTATCAGTCTGCTGGTGTGGGCGTGGGCGTGGCAGTGGGCGTAGGAAGTAAGTGACACAGGACAGACACCTGTATCAGTCTGCTGGTGTGGGCGTGGGCGTGGCAGTGGGCGTAGGAAATTTGATGCAGGATAGACACTAATATCTCTGACTGACTAAGCCGTACCCGCAACACACAAGATTCCTTCAGCTTTTTTTTAATTTTTTTAGTGGGGCTCTATTTTTGCACCACCCTGTACTGGTATATTTAAATTTCCTCCATAATTATATACCTATTATAATTTACCCTCGATTTAATTATATATATGTACAATTTTATGGTCTGTTAGAGTGGTAGTGGTGGTGGTGGTAGTAGTGTTAGTAGTAGTAGTAGTAAGCCCAAGCTCATCTGTACGTGAACCCAGTAGACTGCAGGCTGAAGTCATCCTGCAGTTCACCATCCTCCTCTTGGGGGATGAGGTAGGAATTGAAGGATGAGGTTGAGGTTGAAGATGAGGTAGGAATTGAAGGATGAGGTAGGAAATGAAAGATGAGGTAGGAATTGAAGGATGAGGTGGAAGTTGAAGGATGAGGTAGGAAATGAAGGATGAGGTAGGAATTGAAGGATGAGGTAGGAATTGAAGGATGAGGTAGGAATTGAAAGATGAGGTAGGAATTGAAGGATAAGGTAGGAAATGAAGGATGAGGTAGGAAATGAAGGATGAGGTAGGAATTGAAGGATGAGGTGGAAGTTGAAGGATGAGGTAGGAATTGAAGGATGAGGTGGAAGTTGAAGGATGAGGTAGGAATTGAAGGATGAGGTAGGAATTGAAGATTGAGGTAAGAAATGAAGGATGAGGTAGGAATTGAAGGATGAGGTAGGAAATGAAGGATGAGGTAGGAATTGAAGGATGAGGTAGAAGTTGAAGGATGAGGTAGGAATTGAAGGATGAGGTAGGAGTTGAAGGATGAGGTGGAGGTTGAGGATGAGATGGGAGTTGGAGGATGAGATAGGAATTGAAGGATGAGGTGGAAGTTGAAGGATGAGGTAGGAATTGAAGGATGAGGTAGGAATTGGAGGATGAGGTGGAGGTTGAGGATGAGGTATTGGAGGTTGAAGGATATTTATTTAACCAGGCAGCTCCTCCGCCTGGCTATATCACTGCCACCACGTGAAGGCGTCCCTCATAGATCTACTACTTTACCATGGCTTTACATCCTTTCCCTAGCACTTCTTCGTGACTAGCACCTTGGCCTAACGTGATCAGTATAACAATAAATAATAAACGAATTAATAGTATCGCCTACACCCTTTCAGAACGATGATGTGTTTTTGTTTTTCTTGTTTTCTTGTTAAGGAGATGGAGAGGGAAGGAAGGAGGGAAGGAAGGAAAGAAGGAAGGAGGGAAGGAAAGAAGGAAGGAGGGAAGGAAAGAAGAAAGGAGGGAAGGAAAGAAGAAAGGAGGGAAGGATGGGAGGAAGAAAGGAGGGAAGGATGGGAGGAAGGAAGGAAGGATGGGAGGAAGGAAGGAAGGAGGGAAGAAAAGAGGGAAGGACGGGAGGAAGGAGGGAAGGAAGAAGGCAATAATGGAGAGAAGGATAGAAGACTAATAAATAAAATGTCAATTGGCAAACTGAGAGAGAGAGAGAGAGAGAGAGAGAGAGAGAGAGAGAGAGAGAGAGAGAGAGAGAGAGAGAGAGGGAGAGATTTTCATATATTATCGTTCAGTACCTTCGCCGGCGTGGAAGGGTTAAGTTTTATCATTAATATTAAAAGCACCCAGAGAGAGGGAATATTGCAGGCCTTTCAGCTGGAAATATTACTCCTAGCTGGTCTTTTAGCTGAGAATATTACTCTCAGCTTGCCTTTTAGCTGGGAATATTACTCCTAGCTGGCTTTTTAGCTGGGAATACTACTCTCAGCTAAATTATAGTCCTGCAGAGTTAGCTGGGAATAGAGTGCCGCTATAACTCACTCCTAGCTCAGTGTAATCTTATGCTGGGAATACAACCATACCAGAGAGGCGGGCCACTCTGCACCAGCACACTCTATGTAACCTTAAACAGTATCATAGTCTTTAAAAATAAATGTTCCTGTGACGCTCCCGGTTGCTGTGGTGACGCTTTGTCTTAGAACTTCCTCTTCCTCCTCCTCCTCCAGCCATAAAGAGGTATTAGACGTCTGTATCTATCTTCCTGCCTGTTCCCTGACGCCGCATCCTGTGAGGGGTGGCCATACGATAGACTAGGGGCCTCCGGGTAGAATTTTTTTGATTGTCCCTACTCACTAACGACTCCCTCCAACTTTCTTGTTTTTCCCCACGAGAGCACACTGCCACGGCCATCCTGGGGAAAGAAAGGTTGTTAATGAATAGGGATATAACCTAGAGAGAGAGGGAGAGAGAGAGAGAAGGGGGGGAGGGAGGGAGAGGCATACTAACCTAGATAAAATATAGCTAGAGGGATTATTATTATGTAGTCAGGTAGATAGATAGATAGATAGATAGACAGGTAGGTAGATCCACGCGCGCACACACACACACACACACACACACACACACACACACACACACACACACACACACACACACACACACACACACACCTGGGTCATTATTCCAAAGCAATGGTGTTTACAGCTCATGGAGTAACTGAGCGGATATCCATTGGTATACATCATCTTACTATTTGCGTGTTGACTGTGTGTGTGTGTGTGTGTGTGAGAGAGAGAGAGAGAGAGAGAGAGAGAGAGAGAGAGAGAGAGAGAGAGAGAGAGAGTTTATGTATGTATGTGTGTGTGAGTGTATGTATGTTTATTTGTGTGTGTTTGTGTGAGCTTGTGTGTGTATGAGAGAGAGAGAGAGAGAGAGAGAGAGAGAGAGAGAGAGAGAGAGAGAGAGAGAGAGAGAGAGATTTTCTTATCGTTCTATTTTTAGGTTAGTGTTTCATCCCTGTCTTTCCAACATGTTTCACAGGCTATCGTTTTAAGGAAGGATTTTTCATATATTATCGTTCACTTCTCATGCTTATCGCTTCTCTTTCTTGCGGCATTTGCTTCATATATTTTCGTTCAGGTCAATATTTTCACATCGTTCAGCGCTGTTTACACCACATCGACCTTTGAGGCAATTTCGCTCAGCACCAGTATGCAGGACAAGGCTTTTCATATTGATTCGGTCACATGAGGGTTATCTTAGTGGAACTTGAGTGAAACGTAAGTGACACTCGAGTGCCACTTAAGGCACTGAAGTTGGCATTTCCACTTAGGTGCCACCTAAGTGTCACTTAAGGCACTCAAGCTGGCCCTTAAATTGGGACAAAAGTTGGGAACTAAGTTTGCACTTGAGTTGGGACTTAAGTTTGCACTTGAGTTGGGACATAGCTTTGGCCTTGAGTTTGGACTTAAGTTGGCGCTTGAGTTGAGACCTTAGTTGGCGCTTGAGTTGGGACTTAAGTTAGGACCTGAGTTAGGACTTGAGTTGGTACTTTGTGTTAAGACTTAAGCTGGTACCTGTGTTGGGACTTGAGTTGGCACTTGAGTTTGAACTTTAGTTGGTGCTTGAGTTGGGGTTTAAATTGGCCCTTGTGAAGAGAAGTGGGGGAGGGGGAGGGGGAAGACAGGAAGGGGGGAGTCGTAGGGGGAGGAGAGGAGGGGGGGAGAAAGGGTACGAGGACGGGCAAGGAGGTGAAAGTAGAGAGGCGGGGACGTGAAGGGAAGAAAGGCATGTGGAAAGACAAACGGAAAACAAAACCTGGAAGGAACTGTTTTGCTGGCTCAGCCTTTGGTTCCTTCTTCCTCGCATAAACAAGGAAAAAGAAAAAGAGGGGGGGAGGGGAAAGGAAGGCTTAGGATAGGAAGGAGGGGAGAGAAAGAGGGGGTGAAGGAGAAAATGAAAGGAAGAGAAGGAATGCTGAAAAGAACTGGGAGAAGGAGAAAGGGGAAGGAGGTGAAGAGGAAGGAAGGAAGGAAGAGGGGTGGAAATGGTGAAAAGAATGGGGAGGAGGAAAATGGAACTGGAAGGGAAAAAGTGAGGAAGAGGGAAGAAGGAAAGAAAGACGTCAAAGAAAGGAATTAAGGAAGGAAGGAAAGGAAGGAAGGAGTTAGGCTGAGACGTAAGGAGAGGCAAGGTCGTTTCCATAAAGGCTCAAGCAAGTAGAAGATATGGAAGGCACGCACAGGCAGACAAAAGATGAGAGAGAGAGAGAGAGAGAGAGAGAGAGAGAGAGAGAGAGAGAGAGAGAGAGAGAGAGAGAGAGAGAGAGAGAATGATCATCGTGCCATCAAACTGAATTAAACATAAAACAAACTAAAAATTACAATGCTAACAAAAAACAACACTAATTCTACCGTAAATTTGTGTTTATCTGACGGAACTGGGCCACTCACAATTTGAATAATTACGTTGTGGTTCCATGACATTTACTCAGCTTTTATTATTGGGCTAAAAGTGAGTCTCCTTGGTTACTAGTCTATTGAGCCCTCAAATCTGACTACAGTTGCACTATCATTCACTCTAGCACATCGAACTGGTCACTTTCTCATTATATTTCCCGTCACACACACACACACACACACACACACACACACACACACACACACACACACACACACACACACACACACACACACACACACACACACACACACACACACGTCGAGCAAAACACAGACTATCGCATCAGTTTTTCAGTTTTTCGCGCACCCGTATCCCGTCGTCACAGTCCCGCGCTGCATAAAACATCGTCTTCCACAACTTTCCTCCTTATATCGTTCATTTCGGCTCCAACTTTGGCGTTAAAATCAGTCGTTCACTAGATATCACAATGTTTCGTTCAGTATTGCCCCTTTTTCTCAATAGATCGAACAGGATTTCCAGGGATCCTGTTTTTCATCGTCATTATCGTTATCTCCTCCTGCTCCTCCTCCTCCTCCTCCTCCTCTTCTTCCTCCCCCTCCTCCTCCTCCTCCTCCTCCTTTTTTTCTTCTTCTACTACTGTTACTACTACTACTACTACTACTACTAATGCTACTATTACTGCTACTACTACTACTACCACTATTACTATACTACAAATACTACTACTACAACTACTACTACTACAACTACTACTACTACTATTACTGCTACTACTACTACTACTACTACTACCGGTACCACTATTACTATACTACAAATACTACTACTACTACTACAATTACTACTACTGCTACTACTTCTTCTTCTTCTTCATCATCACTACCATCATCATCATCAGAGAGAGAGGGAGAGAGACAGACAGACACAGAGACAGACAGGGGGGGACTGGCAGATATCTACTCAGTTAAATGGGCCACACATTCACTCACTCACCCTTCAAGCTCTCGGAATCCTGAATCTTTCCCTATTAATTCTACCGTTTGTCAATGTTGCCCTTTTTATTTTTTACGTTATATCGTCCTCTCTCTCTCTCTCTCTCTCTCTCTCTCTCTCTCTCTCTCTCACACACACACACACACACACACACGTCGAGCAAAACAACCCCGACTATCGCATCAGAGCGCGGGTGAAATGAAAAATAAAATCATTGGGTTCTTTTGGAGTCATTTTAGGTGGGATGATAACTTTAAATGGCTTTTTTGAAGTTAATAAAAAAGTTATGATATATAGATTTCCGGAGAGAGAGAGGGAGAGAGAGAGAGAGAGAGAGAGAGAGAGAGAGAGAGAGAGAGAGAGAGAGAGAGAGAGAGAGAGAGAGTAATAATGAATGCGTGTCTGTGTATTACATTGTTCCGTAATTACATTGTTACGCAAACGTATGTAGCTCTCTCTCTCTCTCTCTCTCTCTCTGACCTAAATCACAGGAGAGAGAGAGAGAGAGAGAGAGAGAGAGAGAGAGAGAGAGAGAGAGAGAGAGAGTCCCGGATAAACACGACGCACATTGAGGTCACAGAGGTTAAGAAAATATGGAATAAAAAGATTACTTATGTAAGAGGTAAAATGCTACAGGAAATTAATGTGTGTGTGTGTGAGAGAGGAGAGAGAGAGAGAGGTCAAAGGTCACCAAATATAGTTACATTGAGGAAGGTCAGGCAAGGACGTTGACGGCAGTTAATAACACTCAAAGGTCAATTGTGAAGGTCATAGGTGAGAGAGAGAGAGAGAGAGAGAGAGAGAGAGAGAGAGAGAGAGAGAGAGAGAGAGAGAGAGAGAGACGTTCCTTACTGAGTAGGGATATAAATACCTGTAGATAGATGGATAGATGGATGGATGGATAGATGAATAGAGATAGATATAGGCAGGTAGATAGATAGATAGATAGATACAGCTAAGTCCCATTTCATACCAACCTAACCTACCCTAGCGTGACCCCTAACATTTCCCCAGCCTCCCTATGACCTTCTAACCTACCACCCACTCACGGGACGGAGAGGAAGACCCGGAACGAGGCAATTATCTTCCCGTAACAGCCATTGGAGCGTGGCAACCTATTCACTGGCCCGGATCACCGTTTTTTTTATCTAACATTATTTTTTTTACGA
>NC_137068.1:622500-627500 GCF_032717465.1 Coenobita brevimanus | reverse complement strand
GGAAGGATAGGTGGATAGATGAATGGATGGATGGATGGATTACTTGATAGAGAGGAGAGAGAGAGAGAGAGAGAGAGAGAGAGAGAGAGAGAGAGAGAGAGAGAGGAGTGTGAAAGCAAAAAGAATGAGTGAGAGAAAAGAGAGAGAGATTGGCTGAGTGATTGACGAAATTTGACCTGGGAAGGTAGTGTTACATGAGAGAGAGAGAGAGAGAGAGAGAGAGAGAGAGAGAGAGAGAGGGGGGGCAGTAAAAGTAGAGATCGATGGAAGGCAGGGTACCCTTACATGAGAGAGAGAGAGAGAGAGAGAGAGAGAGAGAGAGAGAGAGAGAGAGAGAGAGAGAGGCAATAAGAGCAGAAATCCATGGGAGGCAGGATAACATTACTTGAGAGAGAGAGAGAGAGAGAGAGAGAGAGAGAGAGAGAGAGAGAGAGAGAGAAGAATTAGTGATTGATGAAATTTTGACAGAGAGAGAGAGAGAGAGAGATCCTGCCTGGTGTCTCTCTAACCTATAATATTTTTCAGTTAACGGGAATTGAATTATTGGTAGTTATGTAATTCTCTCTCTCTCTCTCTCTCTCTCTCGTAAAGAAAACGGGCAGCGGACATTTAGGGGCCACTATCGTAAACTTTATCGCCCATCTTGCCAGCGTTCCAGTCACTCATAGTATTTTATCGCCCATTTTCTATATAGCTATGGGCGTTGCTTAATACCTCTCCCTTAGCGACTTATTCTGGCTGTTTCCTTAATATATTCCTGTGTGCTATTGATGCAGAGTCATATTGAAAAGATTTATGAGACGTAAATTTTCTTTAATGTATACTATGCTAAAATAAATCGCTTAGGAATAGGTGCTGAGGCCTACTTTACCCCTCGTAGTGAAAGAGGTGTTCTTGGTGAGGTCCCGGGTTCATCTCAACCGTGAACCCAGTGGACTGCAGGCTGAACTTAATCTTTCCAGTCCATTAAGTTAGAGAGAGAGAGAGAGAGAGAGAGAGAGAGAGAGAGAGAGAGAATGAGGTAGTTTGGGTAATTTGATAAGGTGAGAGAATAAATGATTGGAAGGTAGGGTTATTAATTATTACTGAAGATATATTGGCGGAGGGAGGGAGAGAGTGACAGAGAGAGATAGACAGGCAAACAGACAGAGACAGACAAAGGAAGAGAAAGCGAGGAGGGAAAAACAGATAGCATAGAGCGAGATGGGTCCCACGTACCTGAGTAACAATGTGATAGAAGTATAAAGGTAGGGTGAGTAGCACACACGAGGCCCAGATCACAGCAATGGATGCCGTGACGTGAATCCTGCTTCTCGAGGACCTCCCCGCTTTGACAATGGTGGCGTATCGGTCCACGGCGATCGCGACGACCGTGCACGTTGACACCATGATATTCGCTGCTTGTAGGACGGGAACGAGCTTGCAGGAGAGTTCACCCATGCCCCAGTTCTTGTACAGGAGTCCTACGAGGGTCACGGGCATGCATACTAGACACATGCTCAAATCGGAGACAGTTAGGTTGATGATGTAGAGGTTGCGCGGCGTTCGCATGGATCTCTTCCGCCATATCACCCACCCGACTGTGATATTCCCGACCACACCGAAGACTATCATGCTCACGTAGCAGATGATGAAGATGATCTCAGTGGTGGGGTCCAGATAGCCCTGCCGTGCGTGGGACAGTACCTCGTGCAGCTCCTGGTACGAGAAGTTGAAGACCGGGTGGATCGCGGTAGAGTTCCCGAAAGCCGCTGTCGTGTTCGGTAGGGTCACGTCCAAGAGTAACCTTCCGCAGGACAGTGACTCCCTACATGGCACCATTTCCATCATCTTGTCTCCTCCCGGACCTCCTCCTCCTGCTCCTCCTCCACTTTCCTCTTCCCTCCCCCCTCCTCCGCCTCCCCCCGTGTCAAGTAGCTCCCCATTAATCGGGTTCATGCCGGTGCGATTGCAATGGGGTCTTGAGTCTCCTTGCCCAGGGTTCGATTCTCTCAACATGGCCGCGTAGGAGGTGAGCAGCTAATCGGTAGGGTCCTTCTCCCACCCTTCGTCACCCCCAATCACTGGACTGTCCTTGGATTGGGCTGTGGACTCATCATGTCAGGAAGAGTCACCTAGCCAGTCACTCGTCAGTCTTTTCCATGTTAATTCGGTTGGTCTGTAACACCCATAATGGACTGCAGTATTAACTTAGATATTTACTAAGTCACTTATTAATCTCTCTTATATTATTTTTCCTGATTTTTTCCACCCATCACAGGGATCATTATCTGTCTGTGCATTAATATTTACCTTATTTCTTTGTTTTTTCCTTTTACGTCTGTTAATTCATGAGTATTTGCTTGAATATTCACCTAATCACTCGCCTTGTTAATCTTTCCTAGAGTAATATCGCTGAGTTTTAGCACCCATATTTGGAGAGATTAGGGCACGTCTTCCTCTGTCTATTTCCCACTGTCTGTGACCTCCAGTCTTTCAGACGAAATTTGTCCAGGCATTCGAAATGAACAGATTTTGGATTTGGCGCTTTGTTATCATGTTTTTGTTTTTTCTTGGAGGGAACCGGACCTCTGGCCTATGGTTCAAGTCTCTGTCACGGAGATATAAAGAATCTAATCACTTATAACCTGTCCTAAACATCCTCGACTATCACCTGAGCGTCTTCATACCGATCTACCTTTATGAGTTAAGCTTCCTTGATATTTTCCAATCAGAGTCTTAGGAAATTCACTTCAAAAGACATTTACAGACACATGAATGGTTTGTAAATCTCTGACCAACTTTCTTTCGCCACTGTCTTTGAAGATACTGGAAGCGTCAAGAAAAATCGTCGCCAAAATAAGACAGAGTTCACCATGGTCTTGAGAAATGCAACCAGCTTCCTCACTGTCTTAGAAGAAACACAACTAACATCCTCACTCTCTTAGAAATTCTTGAGATGATTAACAAAACATCTCAGTTAAATTCCTTCCTGGTCGTCAATTTTCACCCTTCACTCACCGTCTTAAAAAATTCTTAACTTTATCAACAAGGCGTCATCACCAAATTACTTTCTGTCTTGAGAGTTACCAGTATTTAACCAGCGTCTTAAAAATTTCTTAAGGTAATTAGCAACCTTCTTAAGATCAATTTGTCCGTATATGATTACCAAGTTCACGTAATCAATCATGTAATCACACTCCTTAATATATTACCAGGTTCATTTACAATCGAAGTTATTTCTTGTCCCTAAGTGTATTAGTAGCACTTCATAACCTAATCCCTGACTTAATCGTAATCTTAATCTCGAAACAATTTGATCATAGCTGCGAGAGATTAGACACATAAAGTCTTCATCTGTATAATTTTCAGAATCCATACCATCGCTGTTCGCCCAGTCTGTCATATATTGTCACTTTTTTTCACGTAGCGTCGTTCACTCACTAGGATGTCACTGATTTTCGACCGTATTGCATCTCCATACGTTGTTGTTGTTGTTGTTGCTGTTGTTGTTTAATCCCCCCCTTGCCTCTGAAAGCAAAAAAAAAAAAAAAACATTGAGTTGGTGAGACCGGAAAACTTTCTGACCCACACTGTACTCTGCATGAATATGGTAGATTTTTTAACCATTGATGCTGTTGTTTGGACTCTCTCTCTCTCTCTCTCTGTCACACACACACTCACACCACCCTATTGTAATCCGTACATCGCTAGCTTGGGTGTAAGGGTAATTTTGACCGTCACTGTCCACCCAGAAGACTACTAAACCATCCATATTATAGAAAGAAGGAAAAATATCGCAAATCATCATCATTATAATTCGTACTTTTCCAGCATGGGTTAAAGTCTGATTCTGGCCGTCACTCTCCCGTCACCGAAATGACTGCTGAAATGTTGACCTTATCGCATGGAAAAACAGCGCACACAGACCACGCTCAGATGGGCGCGTTATCTAGCCCTCCCCGGCGTGTTTTGATTTCCGAATATTAGGTTCGAACCCCGGCTTTTTTCATCATTGGCGATTTTGTGGCGATTTATTTTGGCGATTTTCGTATTTCTCTTGTTCCTGTTGTCTCATGAGCACTATATTTCCTTTGACTTGTAGAGATTGACAGATGGATAGATAGATAAGTAGAGAGAAAGAATAATAATAGATAGATAGATGGTAGGTATGTACAGGGAGAGAGAGAGAGAGAGAGAGAGAGAGAGAGAGAGAGAGAGAGAGAGAGAGAGAGAGAGAGCAATAAGCAGGCCTGGGTGCGTATTTATGTATGCACACACACACACACACACACACACACACACACAATTCAATGACCACACCCCCCCAAAAACGTACACTACTCTCTCTCTCTCTCTCTCAACCTAATATTCATAGCTACCAAAATTAGTCCTTTACAAACTCGAGAAATGTTGGTGAATGAGTTGTGGTGGGTGTGGTAGTTGTGGTGAATGTGGTAGGTGGTGGTGGATGGGATGGTACTTTCATTTACATTCAAATGAGTTCGTAGTTTACAGTTGAGAGAGAGAGAGAGAGAGAGAGAGAGAGAGAGAGAGAGAGAGAGAGGGGGGGGGATCATCAAATATACATATAAACAAGACCTATGGGTATATGTGGTAGTTGTGGTAGTGGTTGTGGTAGCTGTGGTAGTGAAAGTGGTGGTCTTAGTAGTGGTAAGAGCTGTGGTGGTGGTTGTGGTAGTAGTATTAGTGGTGATAGTTGTAATTCTAGTAGTAAAGTGATAGTAGTAGTATAAGTGGTGGTAGTAGTAGTAGTAGTAGTAGTGGTAGCATATATGATAGTTATAGTAGTAGTGATGTGGTAGTGGTGGTTGTAGTGGTAGTAGTTGTGGTAGTGGTGATAGTGGTAGTAAAGGTCGTTGTGGTAGGAGTAATTGTTGTGGTGACTGTGGTAGTTGTGGTAGAAGGGTCAGTCACGTGTCAGCTCAGTGTCAGGGAGGCAGGCCACACGTCAGAGAGAGAGAGAGAGAGAGAGAGAGAGAGAGAGAGTATTGTTTACG
>NC_137068.1:607500-617500 GCF_032717465.1 Coenobita brevimanus | reverse complement strand
TTCGCCGACAGTTTCAGTAGATAGATAGATAGATACAGACAGATAGACAGACAGACAGGCAAACAAATAGATAGATAGATTGATAGATAGACATAGGGGCTAATAATAGATGTAGGGAGGTAGATAGAAAGATAAATAGATAGACAGGTAGCCAGACTTTGAATAAATAGTTAAACTGGTAGATAAATTAATAAGTAGATGGATATTGATGATTGACGAGAGAGAGAGAGAGAGAGAGAGAGAGAGAGAGAGAGAGAGAGAGAGAGAGAGAGAGAGAGGACTCAGATTACAGAGGAAGGTTGTTTGTGAGGTGAAAGAATGTGAGAAAGGGAGTGAGGAAAAGTGAATTAGTGAGTGAGGACGAAGAGAAGACTCTAATTTGTTTATTGACACTCTCTCTCTCTCTCTCTCTCTCTCTCTCTCTCTCTCCTTCCTTCCTTGTCCTGCCTCCCTCTTTTATTCTCTTTTTCTTCCTTCTTTCCTCCTTTCCTTTTTTCCTTCTCTCTCCCTCTTTCCTTCGTTTTTCTCTCTTCCTTCCTTCTTTCCTTCACCTTCCTCCCTTTTATCTCTCTCTCGCTTATTCCTCTCTTTTCTTCCTTTCCTCCTTCCTTCCTTCTTTCCGTCCTTCCATCCCGGCTGTCATCCTTTCATCATCACTCCATCCCTAATTCAGTCCTTCCTTCCATTCTTTCTCCCTCCCTTCCTTCCTTCCTTCCTTCCTTCCTTCTTTCCTTCCCCCCCTCCCTCCTTCCTTCCTTCCTCTCCCTCCCTCCCTCCTCCCTTCCTTCCTTCTTTCTTTTCTTCCTTCCTTCCTTCCTTCATTCATTCCCTCCTTCTTTCCTCCCTCCCTCCCTTCCTTCCTTCCTTCATTCCTCCCTCCCTCCTCCCTTCCTCCCTCCCTCCCTCCTTCTCCATAAAAAATATCGGCCGACACACGCCTCTACTCGGCCAAACCCTGACGCCAGTGGAAAGGGATTGGACCCTCCATAATACCACTGTCGTTGGATCCGCGGGGAGGAAGGGGGATCGGGAGAGAGAAGAGGAGGATTGAGGGGGTTTAAGGGGAAAGAGAGAGGATTTGAAGGCTAGAAAAGGAGGATTAAGGAGAAAGAGAGAGGATTTGAAAGCTAGAGAGAAGGATTAAAGAGAGAGAAAGAGGATTTGAACGGGTAGAAAGGAGGATTAGAGAAAGAAAGAGAGAGAGAGAGAGAGAGAGAATTTGAAAGGAAGAAACGAGTATTAGAGAGAGAATGGATCATAGAGGAAGGAAAAGGGTGTGAGAGGAAAGAGAGAGGACTGAATCAGATGAAAGAGGATTTAAAAGGATTAGAAAGGATCCAAAAGGCAGAAGATAGGATTGAAGAGCATGAAAAAGAGGATTGAAGAGGAAGAGTAACATGTTGTGGGATCGGGGGGTAGGAAAAGAGCACTAATTGAAGAGGAAAGAGAGTTGAAGAGGAATTGGGAGGCTTGGAAGAGAGGAGAGGAGAATTTAGGAACACAAAGAGGGAGAAAGAGAGGAATAGAGTGATTTCTAGATGATATTTATATTATTTACGCGATATTAGATGCTAGGACGGTGGTGGAGAGCGCTAGCACTTCTTCGTGACTAGCAGAAAGGGAGAGAAGTTTTAGCGAGAAGAAAATGTGCAAAGTTTATGGACAGAGACGAATGAGTTGTCTTGACGAGGGAGAATAATGGATGGATGGAAGGGAGGGAGGGAGAGAGGAAGGAAAAAGGGAAGGAAGGGAGGGAGGGAAAAAAGAAAGGAAGGAAGGAAGGGAGGGAGGGAGGAAGGGAGGGAGGGACGGGGGAAGAATGAAGAAAGGAAGGAAAGGAGAGAGGGAGGGAGGAAGGGAGGAAGGAAGTAAGGAAGGGAGGATGTAAGGAAGGAATGAAGGGTGTGTTAGGAAGAAGGAAATAGGTTAAACTGGAAAAAGAAAGGAAGGAGAGAAGGAAGGAGGAAGGAAAGAAGGAAGGGAAAGCTTGATGTTGATAAGGAGGAAAATAGATTGAAGGAAAAATGTAAGGAAGGAGAGAAAACAGGAAGGAAGGGAGGGAGGAGAGAGAGAGAGGTGAAGAAGAATGCACTGAATATGCAGTGAACAATATAGGTACCTACATTGACGAGGAAAGAGAGAGAGAGAGAGAGAGAGAGAGAGAGAGAGAGAGAGAGAGAGAGAGAGAGGAGGGGGGAGGGGGGAACAAGACACCCAATACTTGTAGGTGTAAATTGGATGGCGTGTTACCTGGTTTGCCGCACCTGTAAACACCTGTGTATGTGTGTGTGTGTGTGTGTGTGTGTGTGAGAGAGAGAGAGAGAGAGAGAGAGAGAGAGAGAGAGAGAGAGGGAGAAACAAAACGAGCCAACATGAGCAGCAATCCGAAATTTGCCACACCAATCCCGGATATTTCCTGCCCCGAACACGAGGGCAATTCTCCCGATGTCATTGTTGTCTTTAATCCTTAGCAGTTTTTCTTTACCTGTTTATCCAAGACATTTTTTTTCTTCCTTGTCTTTTGCCTTGAGGATTTTTTTCTTGGTCTTCGTCTTCTCCTCCTCCTCCTCCTCCTCCTCCTCCTCCTCCCCTTCCCTTGTTTTTCCAGCCTCTTGTTTACGTTTGTTGTCGCACGCATTTTCCTTCCGTCATTGTTGTGCGCATTTTTCGCCTGAATTATTTTTCGGTATATCGTGTTTCTCTCTCCCTGGCCCTGTCTGTCTGTCTGTCTGTCTGTCTATCTATCAGTCTGTCTACCTATATTTCTATCTATTGTCAATCTGTCTACCTATATCATTCTGTACATTTTCTGTTTTCTGTTTATCAGTATTTTATCTTTGCCTCTCTCTCTCTGTCTGTCTCTCTCTCTCTCTCTGTCTGTCTGTCTCTCTCTCTCTCTCTCTCTCTCTCTCTCTCTCTCTCTCTCTCTCTCTCTCTCTCTCTCTCTCTCTCTCTCTCTCTCTCTCTCCTCTTCTGTGTGTAATGTGAAACTCGAAGTGTGATTTCCCTAGACTTCTCATTACCTTGGAGAGTGACAGATAGATAGATTGATAGACAGACATGCAGACAAGTACAGATGTAAATAGATAGATAGATAGATAGATAGGTAGATAGATAGATAGGTGGATAGACAGACTGGTAGGTACTAAGGTAGGTTCGTACTGGATGGGTAGACAGGTAGAGAGATAGACAGGTAAATAGACAAATATCCAGAGAGAGAGAGAGAGAGAGAGAGAGAGAGCAAAAGTGTGAGAAAGTGAGAGAGTGAGAGAGAACAGCAGATACGAATACATGTACCTTTAAAAATGTTTTGATAAAAAGAGTTTGTTTTGGTTGGCAGTTAGTGTCCTGTGAGAGAGAGAGAGAGAGAGAGAGAGAGAGAGAGAGAGAGAGAGAGAGAGAGAGAGAGAGAGAGAGACAGAGAGATAGACAGACGGATAGATAAATAGGTAGGTGAATAGACAGACATCAATAAATTAGACAAGTGGTTAGACGGAGTTAGAATGATAGAGACAGATATTGATAGATCGATATTAAAATAAACTTAGGTAGACAGATAAATAGATAGATAGATAGAGAGAAAGATAGATAGATAGATAGGTTAATTTTCCCTTATTAAAAATCAGTCTTCTATGACGAACACTGCCTCCCACCCACATCCACGAAAGCGTTCAGTAAAGCGCTACGATCCGTTCAGTGGAGAATACCGTAGCGTTTCGGCCGTTCAGTAACCTCTCTATGAACGCTACTGCTTTGGGGTGTAGTGATATTTAGGAGAGGCCTTGTCCGTCTCTCCCTTACTAATGATTTTCGGATGGGAGGTTGTTTAGTCTTGGAAAATTTAGTGAGGAGAATTTTCTTACCACATCACACTTATACCACACCATACCATACCATACCACACCACACAAACTCACCCTCTCACACCACACCACACCACGCCACACCAGCTCACCCTTCACACACCACACCAGCTCACCCTTCACACACCACACCACACAAACTCACATTCCACACACCACACCACACAAACTCACCCTTCCACACCACACTACACAATATCACCCTCTCATACCACACCACACCACACCACACCACACCACACCGCATATAGAACTTTTGCGCTTGGTAATCTCATCTCTGCCAACTCCCTATAAACAAAAAAAAGGTCATGTGATCTCCTTGGTTACTAGTGTTATTTTTGTTGCAGGAAATACTAGAAGGGGAGAGAGAATCATCTTCCTAAGTCTTCTTCTGGTTACGAGGAGAGGATTTGCGTAAGTTATATTTCTTATTAATTTTCTTAGATTTTGCGTAAGGTATTTTTGTCGATTCTTGTACAGTAGTTATGGCGATTTGGTTTGTGTTTATTGTTATTATTATTATTATTATTATTATTATCATCATCATCATCATCATCATCATCAATATTCTTATTAACTTAAAAAAACCCCTCCATCCATAATATACATAGATAAATAGATAGATAGATAGACAGATAGATATATACGAGAATCATGATATGTCTCCAAAATAATTTTCTTGTCATTTAGGATTAAGGCGTCTGGCAATAGATAAATAGATAGATAGATAGATAGACGGAATAATATCGGACACGTTCGATGTTTTACGAGGAAAGTTGCTGATGATTTCCAGTATATTCGTCACCTTTCTTCCGTCGCTTCGTCGTCATCCTCGTCCCTCACCTAATTACCTTCAGCTCGGACTGTTTAATTGCGTAAGATCCCTCCCCCCCTCTCTCCCTTTCTCTCTCTCTCCTTTTCCTTGATTCAAGTCGCTTTCTAGCAGAGAGGGAGAGAGAGACAGACAGACAGACAGAAATCCTCCATGCGTGTCTCCTTCCTTCCTTCCTTCCTTCCTTCTTCCTTCCTTCCTTCCTTCTCCTCCTCCTCCTCCTCTTATCCTTCATTACGTCTGACTTGTTGCTGTTTCAGTGACTTAGAGTGTAATTGATATATGCAGTGGTCTGGCGATAGATAGATGGATAGATTGATTGATAGATATACAGATAGATAGAGAGATAGATAGACAGAGTGGTTGGTTGATAGATGGATAGGCATGTAGGTAGGTGGGTAGACTGACAGTAAACAATTAGATAGGAATTAAATTGATAGATAAACAGATAGGTAGATAGATAGATAGGAAGGTAGGCAGGCAGGTAGGTAGGTAGGTAGGTTGGTAGGTAGGAAGGTAGGTAGATAGGCAGGTAGGTAGGTTGGTTGACATACTGATTCACATAATTATAATGAAGAGGTGGATGTTAAAGGTAAATACCTATGTAAGTAGGCTGTAGTTAGATGTAGGTAGGTAGTTGGGTGGGTAGGTAGGTAGGTAGGTAGGTAGGGAGAGAGAGAGAGAATCTTGAAATATCTGTCACCTCCCTCCTACCCCTTTCTCTCCTCCCTCCGTCCTTCCTTCCTTCCTTCCTTCCTCCCTCTCTCTCTCTCTCTCCCTGGAAAGAAAATTGGATAGAAGAGAGAAAGAGAAATAGAAGCGATAGAAGAAGGAAGAGGAGAGAGAGAGAGAGAGAGAGAGAGAGAGAGAGAGTCCTAATAATACAGAATGAGACAGTCCAGTATTAAATTTCTCTCTCTCTCTTTCTCTCGTGTGTGTGTGTGTGTGTGTGTGTGTGTGTGTGTGTGTATGTGTGTGTGTGTGTGTGTTCGTCTATCTATCTATCTGTCTATCTATCTAATCAGGTGTGTGGCCAGGTAATTACCTGTCTAATGAAGCAATTAACACTAATGAGGTCCCACACCATCACTGATGAGAATAATTGATAATCATTCTTTTATACCCGACCATGTTCATTACCCGATATGCGATAGATAGATAGATAGATAAACAGATAGATAGACAGACAGACAGATATATAGACAGGTAGATAGATAGATAGATAGAATGGTTGATAGACAGATTGATAGGTAGGTAGGTAGGTGGGTAGACTGATAGATATTTAGATAGATAGACAGATAGATAGATAGATAGATAGATACAGACTGACTCCTATATAATAATTCTTTTTTTCATTTTTTTTTTGTTTTTTTAATGTCTGTTGTATCTTTTTCTGCTTCCACTGCCCCACCCACGCCCACACCAGCACACTGAGCCGCTCCCTCAACATGTTAGATGAGTTTCTAGTGGCGTGCTGTTTATTATTTTTATTATTATTATTATTATTATTATTATTATTATTATTATTATTATTATTATTATCATCATCATCATCATCATTATTATTATCGTTATTATTATTATTATTATTATTATTATTATTATTATTATTATTATTATTATTATTATTATTATTATTATTATTATTATTAGCACCGTCATCATCATCATCATCATCATCATAATTTTTTTTTTAGGGTCCCAGGTCTAGCCTACTAAAAATTTAAGACGAGAGTGACCAGCCTTCCCCGCCCCTGAGTGGCATTAAGTGAGCAACACACCCCAACCCTCCCTCGAACGTAAACCCTTGAACCGTCCCACCTGATTGAATCGCCTTGGCCCACTAAACCACCAGGGATAGGTGTCAGGGAGCCTGCTTACCCCACGAGAACACGACCCCGGGACTCACAGGCAGCGGGAAATGCAGACTGGAAAAGATAGATGTCGAATTGGTCTATTGAAGTACGGGAAGGAATGAGAGGACTGGTTGAATCTAGGGTCAGTGTGTAGTTGGACGGGTGCTGCGTGCCTGCCTTTATGGGGAAGGGTAGAAGTAGGGAGATCAAAGGAGCAGTGACCATTGACGTAGTGAGAGAGAGAGAGAGAGAGAGAGAGAGAGAGAGAGAGAGAGAGAGAGAGAGAGAGAGAGAGAGAGAGAGAGAGGGAGGGAGGATGGGAGTTGATGAGACGAAAAGCCTTTGACTCCACTCTGTTTAGAAGTGCTGTGTGTGTGTGTGTGTGTGTGTGTGTGTGTGTGTGTGTGTGTGTGTGTGTGGTTAATTCTTCGTCTTTTGTTGATGTGTTTACCTCTTTGTTTCGTTTTTATTTATCTTCGTGGTAGGAGAGGCGGTAACCATCCACTCAGTCGATGTAGTACTGTTTTCGGGTGACTTTGAGTGACAAGCCATGTAATTTCCTCTGACCCAGAAAACCATTTGCTACGCTGGGTGGTAACCATATCACCAGATGACGCCTGGGGGTCTAGTGGGTTTGGACGCCTCAATTGGATGGGAATCAAAAGGGTTGCACTACTGTCTTACCGTAGATTAATTCTCCTTGTAAGGTAGTAGTTGTGGTTGAGGTGGTAGCTGTGGTAGATGTGGTGGTAGTTGTGGTGGTTATAGTAGATGCGGTGGTAGTTGTGGTAGATGCGGTGGAAGTTGTGGTGGATGCGGTGGTGGTAATACTAGATGCAGTGGTAGTTGTGGTAGATGCGGTGGTAGTTGTGGTAGATGCGGTGGTAGTTGTGGTAGATGCGGTGGTAGTTGTGGTGGTGGTTATAGTAGATGCAGTGGTAGTTATAGTTGATGCAGTGGTAGTTGTGGCAGATGCAGTGGTAGTTATAGTTGATGCAGTAGTAGTTGTGGTAGATGGGGTGGTAGTTGTGGTAGATGCGGCGGTAGTTGTGGTTGATGCGGTGGTAGTTGTGGTAGATGCGGTGGTAGTTGTGGTAGATGCGGTGGTAGTTGTGGTAGATGCGGTGGTAGTTGTGGTAGATGCGGTGGTAGTTGTGGTAGGCCCTCAGTTAACCACAACAGCAAGCAATACCCATTTTTCCAATTCTTTGCACCAACTTCCAAAAACTTCCCGACTGTTCGATTCTCCCTCTCTTCTCAAAATTTCGAATGCGTTTCACATATATATTTTTTCTTCCTGTATCACTTGGTCAGAATGTTGTGTTTTTGTCTATTATGGCGTCTTGAGAAAAAGTATATTATATAATTCACATTTTATTTTTTAGGCCTTTTTCTATTCGTTTACCTCTCAAAAATTTCGGATCCTGTGTAATGGAGACTCGAAATGTACTGGTTTATGTCAAATATTTGTCACAGTTTATTTATATATTTATTTATTTACTATGGTCTTTTTGTCACCTCTAAGACTCTCTGGAACGGACGAAAGAAGGAAAGTTATATATATCCTAGAATATTCTTTTCTTTTTCAAGCTTCCTGCATCTCTTCGTCACTTTCAAACTTAGCAAATTTGACGCCAAAACGGGATTTTTTTTCCAGATATATTCGTCCCTTTTTATATATATTTTTTGAGTTTCGAGGTTTGGTTTCCTGAGTTCTAGACCTAAAATGAAAGAATATATTGTTTACCCCTCAAAAGATACGCCACTTATAGTTTTTCATAAGTTTTTGGCCTGTTTATGTCAATTCAAAATTTTCTAGTTTTAGTATGGATGAAAAGACGAGATTTTGAGTGTGTCCAAACGTATGATCCACTTTCTATACTTTCTAAAATCCAGTTCCAGGCAGACGAAGGGAAGGAAAGCCATTCGTCACTTTTTATATACTTTCGGGGTACGAATTTTAGTCTTTTAAAATTCCCGGGTTTTATGCCAGTCGTAAAAAGTAATATAAGAAGTTGTTCCTCGCTTTTATACCATTGTAAGAGGCTTCAGTCACTTGTTATAGGTCTTAGGGGATTCGAATCTTACCCCCTTGCTTCTAAAACCATCCAACTCGCTGCCAGACTGACGGAAAAAGGGTGTTTCCGGACGAATTAGTGACGAAGGTGGGAGGAACTGGGAGAGGGTGGGGGAGAGACGTGCTTCCTCCGCGACCGATGCAGGTGGAATGCCGGGCCGTCTCAGGATTCCGGGTTTTATATACTACAGGGGCAGACGTCACAGTACGCTTGCGTGGGTCGGCCTGGTCTGCTCCTCTGCCTCAGTTACTCACGGCAAACACGCGGACAAACGCACACGCAAACACACGCAGACACGCACAAACACCCTTTTTCCCCCCCACCGTCTTAAGTATCGTGGATGAAACACACACACACACACACACACACACACACACACACACACACACACACACACACACACACACACACACACGCAAATCTCTGGGTGCGTCCGGGTGAAGTGTCCATAATTCAGCAGTCCTAGGTTCACGTCAGGGTCCAGAACAAAAACAAAAACAACAACAACAGCAAAGGAGGTGGACGGCGTAAGTGATATGTTGAAAGATGCTCTCTCTCTCTCTCTCTCTCTCTCCATTTACCCCCTTATGAGAGAGAGAGAGAGAGAGAGAGAGAGAGAGAGAGAGAGAGAGAGAGAGAGAGAGAGAGAGAGAACTATAATCAAACGTAATTGGAAATGTGAATTATTATTATTACTACTTTCTTCTATTCTTACTTATTGTCTTTATCATTATCATCATCATCATCATCTATCCCCTCCTCCTCCTCCTCCTCCTCCTCCTCCTCCTCTTCTTCCTCCTCCTCCTCCGTGACCTCCATCATGCTTCACTGGCCACTCCTTCACAAACACCTCCATCTTCTTCCTCCCTTCCTCTTCCTATCTTCCTACCCCCTTCCTCCCTTCCTCTTCTCCTCCTCCCCCTTTTCCTCCCTTCCTCCTCCCCTCTTCCTCCCTTCCTCTTCCCTTCTTCCTCCACTTTTCCTCCCTTCCTCTCCCTTTTCCTCCCCTCCTCCTCCTCCCTCCATCTGTACCCTATCCTCTCTCTAATTTTGTCTTCTTCATTTCTCCTCCTCCTCCTCCTCAAGACCCGGGTTCAATTCCACCCAAGGCAGGCATTTGGGTTCCGTACTGAGCTATATCCTTGACAACTTCCAGCAAGCGACTTAATCTGATGTGTTCTTGCTGCCTCCATGCGATTTATTCAGCACAGGAGACTCTAGGACTGGAGGGGTTACACGTACATACATACATACACACACACACACATACATTCATTCTACATATATACGTACATACATACATACATACATACATACATACTCATACATACATTTATACATATTGTTTTGTGTCATTAGTATTTTCATCCT
>NC_137068.1:577500-597500 GCF_032717465.1 Coenobita brevimanus | reverse complement strand
AATTTTCCGACGACCCTGCTAGGAGGAGTGACGAGGCTAAATCCCCCATCCTTCCCCACACACACTCCATTACAACGTCAGCTTAGAAGTACCTTAGGATACCGTGGTCTTGGTTGCCTTGGCTCTCTCCCTAGTTTTTCCATTTTGACTCTGCAGCGTAATATTTTCCTCCCAGTAGACAGGCCTCTCGTAGTGAAGGGGTTAATGAAGGCTCTATGTCTCGTCTTGGTGGTAGATTAGATAGATAGATGGATAGACAGATAGATAGAAAGCCATATCTAAGCGTTGTAAGTCTGAAAGTTGGGGAGCATTTTAACCAGATTCCCAGCTCCTTTCAGCTCGTTTGATGGTCAGGTGTAGAGGGATTGGAATTTTTTTTGGACTAGCCACCAAGGAGACTCATTCCTACCTCATGTCTAAGCATAAGGTTGATGGTCAGATGTAGTCAGATTGGAGATTTTTCACTAATAACCAAGGAGACTCATTCCTACCCCATAACAGTCTAGGTTGATGGCCAGGGGTAGTCAGGTAGTCAGATGGGAGGGTTGATCTGACTAGTAACCAAGGAGACTCATTCCTGTCTCATAAGCAAACCTCACCAAATTTCATGCAAGCAAATCTTACAGCTAAATTTGTGGAAATGGACCAGTTCCGTCAGATAAAAATAACACACTTAGATCACTGTTATTGACTCTAGTCTTCTCCTTCTCCAGATTCGGGTTCGATTTCTCCAGAAGTCAGACGCCAAGATGAAGGAGGGAAGAATGGAGGGAAAGCCGGACTTGGAGGTAAGGGAGGAGTTCCTGGAGGGGCGGAGGGGGGGGTTCCTGGAGGGGCGGAGGGAGGGAAAGTCGGCGTTGGAGGGACGGAGGAGGAGGAGGGAGGACGCGAGAAGCGATGGTGAGAAGTAGTAGGGTAGCCGAAAAAAGACTCGTTGAATCGACTCCGGAGTTCGTCGATTCGGCTCCGAGCGACGATTTGGCGAACCCGATGCTCCTCCAGTTCGGCCGGTTCGCTTTCGTTGTAGGATTCCTTTCTTTCGGATATTTTCTCTTGTCTAGCATCGTTATTTTCTGCTAGTTCTTTGTCATGCGTTACTTCATCGTCTTTGCTTGGTTCATCGTCGTCTTTGCTTGGCTCGTCGTCGTCTTTGCTTGGCTCGTCGTCGTCTTTGCTTGGTTCGTCGTCGTCTTCACCTGCTTCTTTCTCTTTCTTTGCATTGGCTTCTTCACTTTCTTCGTCTTCCTTCCCTTCTTTGACTTCTTTGATTTGGTCGTCTGCCTTGTCTGCTTTGAGATCACTTTCTTTGTCGTCTTCATCTCTGCTTTCCTTGTCTTTCCTATTTTCATTTTCTTTGACACCTTCGTTTTGCATTTCTACCTTGTCTCCATTATCTGTGTTCCCTGTATTTTCATTGTTTTCCTGGTCTTTTTCTTCTGTGCTTCCGTTTTCGGTTTGTTTATCCTTTTTATTTTGATTCTCCGCGTTTTCCTTTTCATTCCATGGTCCTCCCGTCACTTTGATTCGAATTAGGTTCTTGTCTTTAACTTCTTCGCTTTCTCCACTTCCTTCGCTTTCATATCCTCTTTGCACGCCTCCAATTTCTCTCCTTCTCCTTTCATTACTTCTTCTCCGGATTTCCTCTGTGATTTCTACCTGTGCTCTCATCTTGTTTATAGAATCCGCCAAGAGTCCTTCAGTAAGACCTCGAAGTTGTGCCAGAATCATGTCCTCCTTCGCTTTCATCGCTTTCTGATCCTGTAGCCTCTTTTCAGACATTATGATCTCCACGTTTAGCTTTGCCTCTTCCTCCTCTGTGTCCAACCTTGCCTCATTTAGTTCATCTGTGCTGGAGTCTCCTGTCTTTGCTTTGGCACGCACAAGGCTTTCGTCTCTTGCACCAAACATCCATTCTTCATCCGGGGAATATTCCTGTTGTAATGCGAGAGCCATTTCCTGTCCCTCCACCTCCCATAACTGGAGGCCACGACCTTCATACGGTACGTCAAACCTCCCATCCCTCTTCTCTCCATCCTTCTCTCCTTCTTTCGCCTTTTTCTCTCCCTCATGGCTTCTCTTCTCCCTCTTCCCCCTCACAACAACCCTTGGTATCATTCCCACTGAAGTCGAGTGCCTGGCAGATCTAAACGAGGCTAAGAAATGATCGTCTGTACTGCTATCCTCATCTCTCTGAAAAGCCTGATTCACATGGCCAGCCGCTGGAGAATCAACATAGTCAATTTCCGGTTCCCTAGGCGTCTCCATAAGCTTCATGTGTTCATAACTAATGTCCGACCATCCTTTTGACCTCTTCAGTGCCGTGGACCGCTTTGATTTGCTCAGTTTCCTTTTCCCTTTCTTGGATTCACCTTCTGGAGTTTTGGATTCGCCTCTCGGATCGAATTTCTCATCCCCGTCTTTCTCCTTGAATTCTGAGCCCGTACTTTCCGAATCCAGACCGAGTCGAGACATCGCGATGGAGCGCCGCAGTTCCTTCTTCCTTCCCGCTTTGCTCACCTTCCTGTTCAGCCTGATGCTATTCTCACTCGACCTCTCGTAGCTCATACTCGACCTCCTACTCTCTGCACACGCCCTCTTACTGTCATCACTTGACCCTAGGTCCTCGAAACTGGTCCTCCAGATCTGAAACCCCCTGTTCTGTAACTCCATATCCCATCTGAACTCGTTGGAGCAGGGTCGAGCCTCCAGAGGGGTTCGAGGCTGTCCGAAATCAAGGGAGTCTTGAAATCTGCCTTCCTTCCGTTCTGGGCTGACCTCCCTGCGCTCTCCGAACCCTGAGGAAAGGAAAGAGGTGATCAGAATGTCATTTTTCTTTTAACTTTTTCTCCATCAATTCATTTTTAACATCCCTCATATCGTATCGTTTATAAAGGCCCCTACAGGCTTGAATGTGTCGGCCTTGGTCACCTAATGGCTGCTGCCCACGGTGCTCGATCTCTGGCAGCCTCCCTATTCAGTCCGTTATCCCTGAGGTCACACTTTATAACATATCGTCTCAGGTCGTTTTCGGTCTGCCCCTCGCAACCCCACCCCTGACGTTCCTACTAGTCACTTTCCGCGAGCTGTTGTCATCCCTATCCACTTGTGTGTGTGTGTGTGTGTGTGTGTGTGTGTGTGTGTGTGTGTGTGTGACGTAGGTACACAGACCTTAGTAACGGTAGAACTTACTCCAATTACAGAAGTTAGCGAGGGAGAGAAAGAGAGAGAGAAAGCAGAAGGAATACGAAAGGGTTAAGTAAAAAGTTGAGAGAGAGAGAGAGAGAGAGAGAGAGAGAGAGAGAGAGAGAGAGAGAGAGAAAGCAGAAGGAATACGAAAGGGTTAAGTAAAAAGTTGACAAACAGACCAAACATACGAGAGAGAGAGAGAGAGACACACACACACACACACACACACACACACACACACACACACACACACACACACACACACACACACACACACACACACACACACACACACACACACACACACACACACACACACACACACACACACACACACACACACACACACACACACACACACACACACACTCACCTTGAGGTCTCCATGTGTGGCTGGGGTAGGAAGACAACTCAATCATTTCTGAAGCATTACTCTCTTCTTTTTTTCTCTATGGGCAAAAAAGATAAAAAAAAAATTAGAGATAAATAGAACACTGGTAAAATTAGAGATAGATAAATACAGGTTAGATAGATATAAGATGTAGAGGTAATTATAGGACAGGTGATATGAAAGATAATTATGAAATGAATAGGTTAATGAAGGAACAGGTAGATTTTTGAAAGTTACTTTGATTCTCCACGAATTATTAAAATTTGTTGAGACTTTTGTTATGCAGAAACACACACACACACACACACACACACACACACACACACACACACACACACACACACACACACACACACACACACACACCATACCCACACACACCATACCCACACACACCATACCCACACACCCCATACCTACACACCCCATACCCACACACCCCATACCCACACACACCCATACCCACACACACCCATACCCACACACACCCATACCCACACACATTATACCCACACACCCATACCCACACACCCCATACCCACACACCCCATACCCACACACACCCCATACCCACACACACACCATACCCACACACACCCCATACCCACACACCCCATACCCACACACCCCATACCCACACACCCCATACCCACACACCCCATACCCACACACATTATACCCACACACCCCATACCCACACACCCCATACACCCCACACACAAACACCAACACACTCACCTTCGTCTGGCGTTTGTCCTTGCATGAGGAGATACAGAATACGATACAGATGATTGCCATACAGGTAGCAACGAATCCCACCAAGACACACAGCGCCGTAAACACAGACGGTTGGATCAGAGGGGTGGAGGGGGTGTGCCTGGGGGAGTGACGGGGGTGCGAGAGAGAGATGGAGTTAGAGGATGAGCTGGGTTAGAGAGAGAGAGGGAGAGAGAGAGAGAGGGAGAGAGAGGGAGAGAGAGAGAGAGAGGAAACAGAGCAGGGTATGGTTCAGGCTTAATAATACGGTTCAAAAAATGCAAAAAGTTTGTGGCAAAAGTGGTAGGTAAAAAAATACACGGGTAAAGAAGGAGAGAGAGAGAGAGAGAGAGAGAGAGAGAGACAAGAATGCGAGGGAGAAAGCAACGGAAGTAAGACGGAGGTAGACTCACAAACTAACACACAAACGAAGACATAGAGAGAGAGAGAGAGAGAGAGATGGGGGGAGTATTTTACAAGGTAGAAATATCGATACTAAAAGGAAAAAAACATAGGGGGAGAAATAGTGGCAGGGAGAGAGAGAGAGAGGGAAACAGCGCTACATCAAGTGAGGGGATGATGGACACCGCACTTAAAAATTATTCTCAGCACACTCACCCTTTCTCCAATAACGGGGAGTCTTCTGCTGTTGACATGGTGAGAGAGCTGATGTTTCGAGACAAGATAATTTCCCTTTCCTTTGTTATTTCACTAACCGTTCTAATTCAGTGATAATCTGCTGTGAAACTATTATTATTATTATTATTATTATTATTATTATTATTATTATTATTATTATTATTGTAAGGATTCTTGCTTTAACTTCACGATGGTCGTAAATTCATGGATATTGCCTTAATTATTTTAGAGATTCTTGCATATAAATTACGTAGGAAACATCCATCTTGCTTTGAAATAATCTTGTTCACATCCCTATACATGACAATATGGAATAATTTAGTAATATATAATGCATTATGAAAAATTACTATTGGTTATGGCTAAATTTAGCGGTAATCTTGCTTTTAAAAATTGCTCTGCCTTGAAAACCTGAATTTCCCGCTTAAATTTAGGCAATCTTGTTAAACCGAGAATATGGAACACAGATTGAAGGAAGATTTGAATTTCCGGCCATTTACGAAGGCTTCGAGATTTTTAAAAGTATACATTCTTGCCCATAAAGTCCTTAATCCTGCTTTAAATTGTAATTATTGTTCAGTAAAATTAGCAGGTTTCTTTTAACACCAGTACAAAAGAGCAGTGTGGAGGGCAGAGAGGTCTAGCGAATATCTGCACTCGTTCCAACTATCCTCAGAGATCTTGTGGCTTTTAATCGATATTCTGTGCTTAGAAAATAAAAAATCCTTGTTTAAAATCCGGCACACAATTAGGCAGACATTTTAGCAACAGTATGGAAGGCAGGGAAGTCAGCAGAATATTCACACTCTTTCAAACACTTCTTTAAAAATCAGGCAGAAATTTGACGCCTTATTGAGGTCACAGAAGTCAACAGAAACTTCGAAATCCTCCCAGCACTTCAATATTCTTCCTCTGACAGCTACGTACTCCCGTCTGACAACACCTGACACCTCTTGCTGACACCACAAGGCCACGGCTGACAGCTGACCCGGAGCTGAGGCGAGGGGCAGGCTGGAGAAGGAGGATATTCGTAGATGCTTCACTGAGACCTCGAGTTGAAGGTTCGTATGGCTTTAGTGATTCGTCATACATTTCCTGTAGCGACTTATCCTGTTGATTACACCTCAGTTTTGATTTGTAATACCTTTCCTTTACCGATTTGTTATGCTGATTGTTCCTCAGTTTTAATTCGTAATGCCTGTTCTTTAGCGACTTATTCTGCTGATCATTCCTCAGTTTTTATTCGTAATACCTTTCCTTTATCGACTTATTATGCAGATTACACCTCAGTTTTTATTCGTAATGCCTTTCCTTTATCAACTTATTATGCTTATTACACCCCATTCGTGAATTCGTGGCACTTTCTCCGTAAGACTCGTAAAACCTTTCTTTCAGTGACTTATCCTGCTTATTACACCCTAATCTCGATCCGTAGCACTTTTCCCTTACCGATTTACTCTACGTGACACCTCAGTGCTCTCTAACTATTGCTTCGCTGTAGTTTGGAAATTGAAACCTCGTATCTTTGTGTTGCGGGTTTCTTAATACACTTTCTTTAGCGACTTTGCTTATTACACCTAATATCCCCTTGTTTTTTGATTCCGTAACACCTTTTCGTTAGTGATTTAATCGTCATAATGCACCTCAATATCCATTTGTATTGTGATTCTTCGTGGCATCTAAAAGGTTCATACTGAGAGTTGTTTTGATGATTCGTAACGTCTTTTAGTTAGCGATTTATTATGCAAATGACGTTCCCTACCCTAATACATATACCTCGCGTGACGGTCGACAAGTGGCGAGTGCAGGTGTGTAGCGTTGCAAGGCATATTTGCAAGGGACGGTGTTGCCTTGCGCCCATCTCACATCCCCCTCTCTCTTATACTCTCATATATTTCAGTGTCTTCAGGAATTTTGTTTCACTGAGGGTTCGAGTTGGAAGTTTCGTATTCTCAGCAGTGTAGAGGCTCTTAACACCGCATCCGTAGCGATTTATCCAACCTAATAATACCCCTGCATCCTCGTGCATGTTATTGGTCCAAATGTGTCAGTATTTTAGCGCTATAACGCCAGGCATCTCGAAATGAACGGATCTTGAATTTGGCTCTCTTGTGGTTGTATTATTATTATTATTATTAT
Source organism: Coenobita brevimanus (assembly GCF_032717465.1). Classification (NCBI taxonomy): domain Eukaryota; kingdom Metazoa; phylum Arthropoda; class Malacostraca; order Decapoda; family Coenobitidae; genus Coenobita; species Coenobita brevimanus. The sequence goes on along the minus strand of NC_137068.1, from coordinate 590,389 downwards.
TATTATTATTATTATTATTATTATTCTTTTTCTGAGGGAACGGTTTGCGGGTTCCTGGCCTTTGGTTCCTTCTTCCTTGCATAAGAAAAAGGGCAAGAGAATGTTAGGTAAAAATATCAGAATATATGGCCAGTGAACAGGTGCGTATAATTAATTGGAAATACTATTGCAGACTCTTTTGTCATAGTGCCAAGTGAGCTCTCTCTCTCTCTCTCTCTCTCTCTCTCTCTCTCTCTCACTCTCTCACTAAGTTTCTCCTGTTTTTTGCACCAAACTTTTAGTATCAGAATTTTGTACCATGTAATCTACTCCCCGCATCTCTCTCTCTCTCCTCTCTCTCTCTCTCTCTCTCTCTCTCTCTCTCTCTCTCTCTCTCTCTCATGCGGTAGCGGACAAAGGCTGGGGCTGCATATCAAGTAGTCATTAACAGCAGCGTAGAAAGTGCAGGGTTCGAACCTTTCCCCGTATCGGCATTTAACATTCAGATCACTCCTGGGCGATTCAGTCTTTTTTTTCGCTTTTATTTCAGTGCTTGATATATAAGATTATTTTTATTTTTCAAGTTCTATCTTACAACGGAGGCTGTGTGATTCTCTCTCTCTCTCTCTCTCTCTCTCTCTCTCTCTCTCTCTCTCTCTCTCGTCAAAATCAGTAGATCATGATTATAAACAACTGCCTAAAAAGGATCAGAGTGTGTGTGTGTGTGTGTGTGTGTGTGTGTGTGTGTGTGTGTGTGTGTGTGTGTGTGTGTGTGTGTGTGTGTGTGTGTGTGTGTGTGTGTGTGTGTGTGACGGAACTCAAGGAGAGAGAAGAAAAAGAAAAAAGAGAGGAAGACGAAAGAGGAGGAGGAGGAGGAGGAGGAGGAGGAGGAGGAAGGATGGGAGGAAAGCACAGGGTGAGAAAATTAAATGAGAGGGAGAGAAAGTAAGTGAGAGAGAGAGAGAGAGAGAGAGAGAGAGAGAGAGAGAGAGAGAGAGAGACTAATATGAGAGCAGATTTACATACACACACACACACACACACACACACACACACACACACACACACACACACACACATACACACATAAATGCATACAGACAGACTACATTTGTGGACAGATAGATACATAGATAGATAAACTGGCTCCTTGAACGATAGATAAACAGACCTATAGATAGATAGATAGATGGATAGATAGAGATAGAGAGAGAGAGAGAGAGAGAGAGAGTTAGATATTAGAGAGGGAAGTTAAAGTTTTGACATGGAGATAAGTCCACATAAATAGATTTGATTCTCTCTCTCTCTCTCTCTCTCTCTCTCTCTCTCTCTCTCTCTTTCTCTCTCTCTCTCTCTCTCTCTCTCTCTCAAATGGCCAAGGGTAATGAGAAGGAAATAGAGGTCGAAATTGCATTGAAACAAGACACGTTTTGACACTTATGAGATCACTGTTATTTGAGAGAGAGAGAGAGAGAGAGAGAGAGAGAGAGAGAGATGGACAGACAGACAGACAGACAAACAGGTATTGGAGGAAAAGACAAGAGACAGATAGATAGACATGTATATAGATAGACGAAGGCATAAAGATAGATACTTTAGATAAACAGGTATAGATTGACGGAGAGAGAGAGAGAGAGAGAGAGAGAGAGAGAGAGAGAGAGAGAGAGAGAGAGAGAGAGAGAGAGGTTGAAATATGAGAGGAACGGTGGGAAGAGAACAGATACACACACACACACACACACACACACACACACACACACACACACACACACACACACACACACACACACACACACACACAAGTGGAAAAGCCATTTGCAGAATAAACAGCTTTGAAAATTGCGGAAATAAGAAGCTACTTGTCCCAGGAGAGAGAGAGAGAGAGAGAGAGAGAGAGAGAGAGAGAGAGAGAGAGAGAAGCAGGGAAAGGGCATGGAGAGAGGGGAGTGAAGAAGAGAGAGAGAGAGCTACCCACACTGTCATTATAATTGTAGGTAACTCTTTGCAATTAACCTCTATATTGACACTAGAATATGATGCTAGTCACGAAGAAGTGCTACTGGAGTCGGTTTTGTAAGTTATAATAATCCTGAAATTATTGTTACTAAAATATCTTGCTAGTCACGAAGAAGTGCTCCAGGAGTCGAATTTGTAGCAGTAGTAATGATCCTCTGAAATTACTCTATGTTGATGCTAAAATATGTTGCTAGTCACGATGAAGTGCTGTGGATCTGAAATATGACAGTAGAATGATTCTCTTAAGTTATCCTCTAGATTAGCATTAGAATATGCTGCTAGTCACGAAGAAGTGCTGTGTGTGTGTGTGTGTGTGTGTGTGTGTGTGTGTGTGTGTGTGTGTGTGTGTGTGTGTGTGTGTGTGTGTGTGTGTGTGTGTGTGGAAAAATAATTGTGTTTGGTGTAATGAAAGAGGATAGTGTTTTGTGAGAGTGTGTGTGTATTGTGTGGTGAAAGGGTGGTTGTGTGTAGTGTGGTGAAAGGGTAGTTGTGTGTTGTGTGGTGAAAGGGTGATTGTGTGTTGTGTGGTGAAAGGGTGAGTGTGTGTTGTGTGGTGAAAGGGTGATTGTGTTTTGTGTGGTGAGAGGGTGAGTGTGTGTTGTGTGGTGAAAGGGTGATTGTGTGTTGTGTGGTGAAAGGGTGGTTGTGTGTGGTGTGGTGAGAGGGTGAGTGTGTGTTGTGTGGTGAGAGGTTGAGTGTGTGTTGTGTGGTGAGAGGGTGAGTGTGTGTTGTGTGGTAAAAGGGTGACTGTGTGTTGTGTGGTGAGAGGGTGAGTGTGTGTTGTGTGGTGAAAGGGTGAGTGTGTGTTGTGTGGTGAAAGGGTGGTTGTGTGTGGTGTGGTGAAAGGGTGATTGTGTGTGGTGTGGTGAAAGGGTGATTATGTGTAGTGTGGTGAAAGGATGATTGTGTGGTGTGGTGAAAGGATGATTGTGTGGTGTGGTGAAAGGGTGGTTGTGTGTTGTGTGGTGAAAGGGTGGTTGTGTGGTGTGTGGTGTTGTGGTGTGGCGTGACTGCCTTAATAACCTGCAAGAATCAAGTACCATGTATCTGACAACTCACAGCCACTCAGAGATACTCCGTTGTTCGAAAATCACTTCAAAAATACATTTCCCCGTCATTTTTCACTACATGCAGGTATACACAAAGTAACCAGCCTTTACAGCTCATTTCCCAGTTGTTAATAAGCAGCACAGCATCATTTACACTCTGTACATTAAATTTTGGGAGACTTACCATACAGGGTGTTTCTGAACTCTACCAGCAGACTCTCAGAATATATTACTTAGGGATAACTAGCACAGATCTTAAAGCATTTTTCCTCAATGCCCTATTAATGAGATTCGAGGAATTTTAATTAAGGTGGTAGGCTTCGTATACGGACCAGGCTCTCCAGACATTGGTCAGTCATCTGCCTTGATAACTTTAGTCCAGGCCGTAGTGATAGTGAATCTGTGAACTAATAGGCCAGCTTGACTATGAAGTGGCTGGGGAATTATAAAGTGTGAGAGTATCTGATGAATTGATTGCAAGAAAACTGACTCTCAGATGAATGATAATGTTCATTCATTCATTCATTGCCAGACGCCATGTATCCCAAACGGGGTGGCCATGGGCTTAGAGTTAATTGTTTTACAGGGAGGGGCACTAATCCTCCACCAACCCCACTTGACACGTAGGGATGCCAACAGCATCTGGTGTTCCCCGGCGGTCACCCATCCAAGTACTAACCAGACCCAACGTTGCTTAAATTCAGGATCCTTTCATTTCGAGATGCCCAGACATACCGTGTTTAAAAGACTGGAGGTCATAGGCAGTGGGAAGTATAGAATAAGTTTGGTGAAGGAAAAATAGAATAAGTTTAGTGTGTGTATAGCAGTGAACAAATTTCCTCAAGTTTGGCCTAAATTACCGTGGAAATAACTACTTCAGCTAATGACAGACTGCGGCAGTTTTTTGAGATGTGGATGAAATATGCCAGTAATTTTGCTTTGCTGGGCTGGAAAGGCGTCTGGAAATTTCTTTGGAGTCTGGATTAACTGGCTGAGGAGTGGTTCTGTAACTAATTGGTAGGAAGAGAATTTTCAGGGATTTATGGTGTCCTGTAATTAGCGCTAACTGACCTGTAAATTGTGTTGCTATTATCTCAATGTATTTCTAGCAATTTCAAGAATATCACTGCTACTGATAGGGGAATAACACCGCTACTGATAGGATTATGATACACTGCTTTAAGTCTGTTGATAAGTAATGCATAAATTCTATTGCAGGTGTGATGCAGCGGTTCTGAAGTGATATATGAAGACTTGAGGTGATATTTTGAAGACTTGAAGTAAGGTATGAAGACATGAAGTGACGTATGAACACTTGAAATAATATATGAAGACTTGAAATGATATATAAAGACTTGAAGTGATATATCAGGACTTGAGGTGATATTTTGAAGACTTGAAGTGATATATGAAGACTTGAAGTGATATATAAAGACTTGAAGTGATGTATAAAGACTTGAAGTGATGTATAAAGACTTGAAGTGATATCTGAAGACTTGAAGTGATAATTTGAAGACTTGAAGTGATATATGAAGACTTGAAGTGATATATAAAGACTTGAAGTGATATATAAAGACTTGAAGTGATATATAAAGACTTGAAGTGATATATAAAGACTTGAAGTGATATCTGAAGACTTGAAGTGATATCTGAAGACTTGAAGTGATATCTGAAGACTTGAAGTGATGTATAAAGACTTGAAGTGATGTATAAAGACTTAAAGTGATATATAAAGACTTGAAGTGTTATATAAAGACTTGAAGTGATATCTGAAGACTTGAAGTGATGTTTTGAAGATTTTAAGTGATATTTTGAAAAGTTTTAAGTGATCGTTATTGAAGGGAATCATCGCTCCACCAAATACGCCTCGTCGCTTCGTATAAGGTGGGCAGCTCATCCAGTATGGCAGTGGTTTAGAAATAATTTAGGGCAATTTTGACTGCCCATGTCTACAGTTGTCCTCAAAATGAAATACGGTAGTTGTCATGTAGTTATATTTATTTTTTAGTGCAAGAGTAAGATCGGAATACAGGTAATTGCTAGTCATTTCCTTTTTCTTTTGCTGCAAGAGTAAGAGAAGGATTAAAAGGTGCGCCGTATCTTGTCTGTGTGCACCTGTAAGCTAAGAAGCAGGGAAAGAGGTGGAGAAAGCAGTGTTCATAGCAAGTAAGAGTTTTGCTATGTGTTAATCCATAGATGTACCTACCGGAGGAGGAAATGAAAACAAAAGGCGTTCAAGGTAGCTATATAGATGTACGACACATTCAGGTGAGAGTGATTAACGGGACACTTTCTTAATATTTCCCATCGTTTTGCAGGTAGGGAATAAAAATCCCTGCGCAGGAGCAACCCTTCAGCATCGCATCAAGCCGTCGAGTGGTGAGTGTTAAATTGCTGTGTTGATAGGGCGTTAGGCTGGTCAGGAAGCTTTAATTGCCTTGGACGCGAATAACCCTTTCTTCCGAGGCGACTATCCCACAGAACAGCAGCGAGTGATGTGATTCCAGCTGGTGTCAAGGTGGTGGAAAGCGAAGGCAGATGAGGCAGACAATACAAGAGGCAGACAGTACAAGATGAGGTACCAGAAGAAGCAGACAGTACAAGAAGAGGTACCAGAAGAAGCAGACAGTAGGCTACAAGAAGAGGCAGACAGTACAAGAAGAGGCAGACAGTACAAGAAGAAGCAGACAGTACAAGAAGAGGTACCAGAAGAAGCAGACAGTAGGCTACAAGAAGAGGCAGATAGTACAAGAAGAGGCAGACAGTACAAGAAGAGGCAGACAGTACAAGAAGAGGCAGACAGTACAAGAAGAAGTAGACAGTACCAGAAGAGGCAGACAGTACAAGAAGAAGCAGACAGTACAAGAAGAGGCAGACAGTACAAGAAGAAGCAGACAGTACAAGAAGAAGCAGACAGTACAAGAAGAAGCAGACAGTACAAGAAGAGGCAGACAGTACAAGAAGAGGCAGACAGTACATGAAGAGGCAGACAGTACAAGAAGAGGCAGTCAGTACAAGAAGAGGCAGACAGTACAAGAAGAAGCAGACAGTACAAGAAGAGGCAGACAGTACAAGAAGAGGCAGACAGTACAAGAAGAGGCAGACAGTACAAGAAGAGGCAGACAGTACAAGAAGCTCTACCCCTGTCAACCCACAAGGCTTCATAAGGTAAATAGATTGGGATGCAAAGTTAAAGATGCAAGGAATAGATTTTTGTCTATAATTGCAGTTAATACTTTCCTTATCATAATAATACATCAGCTGGCAAAGGACAGAGTGACATGGAGGTGATTTGTTTGTGGCCACCCTATACAGGATTAAGGAGTATAGCGATAGATAGATATGGAAACACCTTAATGATGCACACACTCCCCTGCAGATCACCAGGGAGTTGTGGTACAAGATTGGTGAATACAGGTGGAAAGCAAAGGCAGGCGAGACGGCGCAAACAATACCTAACTACCCAACCTACTCCCAGGGCATTGAAAGGTAAATATTGTTAGTAAGCATGTGTGTTGGGTGTACAGATTTGTTTATAGATGTTAATTCCCTAACATCATTGGTAATTGTCTTCGTAGTCATTCGTGAGGCTGTCTCTCTAATTCAGATAGTTTAGCGTTAATGGAAATACAACTGATATACAAGTGCACTAGGCTTATTACTTTATTTTTTACAATGTGGTGTTTTTTCGAAGTAAAACATAAAATGGAGAAATTCTACTATACAGGCAAATATATCTTTTTTCCCGCAACTGTGAAGGGTATCGCGTCCAAATGAAAGTCACTTGGAGTACTGTACGTGGAATACAATAGCAGGTTTTATTGAACTGAGTGAGCTTCAAGGGACTTACAGCTAAATGAATGGTGCTGATGACGAGAGAGATCGAGCGACAAACTAAAGGGTGTTGGAATGTGTACCTGTTTGAACCTTTAATGATCTGTTGATACTCGATGCCTTGGGTCGATGAGGCTTTGGAATGCACAGGCCGCGGGAACCTGCAAGTAAATTCAAACTCATCTGTCTGTAATCGATCGTGCTGGTATGTAACGGAGGCAAGAGAGGAAAAGGAGTGGAAATGTGTTATCTGAGAGAGAGAGAGAGAGAGAGAGAGAGAGAATACACGAGTAAAGGAGGAAGGAATACGCAAAGGAAGAAGGAAGAGAGGGAAGACAGGAGTAAAAGAAGGAGGGAGGGAGGGAGGAAATAAGACAAAAAGTAAAGGAGGGAGGGAGGGAGGGACGGAAGGAAGACAGAGGCAAAGGAGGGAGGGAGGAAAGGAAGGCAAAAACAGAGGGAGGGAAGACAAGTAAAGGAGGAATTGAGGGAGGAAAGGAAGAGGAGAAAAGAAAAGAGGAAACTGAATTGATGGAGGTAATGGAAAGTTGAGGAATGGAAAGAAGGAAGAAGCAAGGGTTTTAGTTGAAGAAATAAGTAGTGAGTTGAAGGATGGAAGCGTCAAGAAGGGAGGCAGGATGGAGAATGACCTGGAGTGGGGGAGGAAGTTGGAGCGTGGTGGTGGTGAAGGGAGTTTGATTTGTGATGATGGTGGTAGTGGAGGATTTGCACTGATGGGTGACGTTGGGATGGTGGTGGTAGTTGTGGTTGTGGTGTTGGTGGTATTTGTGGTTGTGGTGGTGGTGGTAGGTGTGGTTGTGGTGGTGGTGGTAGGTGTGTTTGTGGTGGTGGTATTTGTGGTTGTTGTGGTGGTGGAGGGAACTGATTGGTGGTGAAACTGGAGGATGGAGGAGAAGTTGCAATGCCTTGTGGAGATCTCAGAGCATCGAACAAGTTTACTGCTGGACAAAGGATGGTGAGATTAAAGACCCGAAGTTGCTTATGTGATCCAGGAGAGGAGCATTCTTCATTGGACGTCACAAACGCTTCTGTTGTCTTGTAGGTGAGTTGTGTTAGTGATGCGGTAATTTAAGGATAGTTCTTGCTGTCTCTGCATGATTGAATTACACACACACACACACACACACACACACACACACACACACACACACACACACACACACACACACACACACACACACACACACACACACACACACACACACACACACACACACACACACACACACACACACACACACACACACACACACACACACACACACACACACACACACACACACACACACACACACACACACACACACACACACACACACACACACACACACACACACACACACACACACACACACACACACACACACACACACACACACACACACACACACACACACACACACACACACACACACACACACACACACACACACACACACACACACACACACACACACACACACACACACACACACACACACACACACACACACACACACACACACACACACACACACACACACACACACACACACACACACACACACACACACACACACACACACACACACACACACACACACACACACACACACACACACACACACACACACACACACACACACACACACACACACACACACACACACACACACACACACACACACACACACACACACACACACACACACACACACACACACACACACACACACACACACACACACACACACACACACACACACACACACACACACACACACACACACACACACACACACACACACACACACACACACACACACACACACACTTCTCTGGCTGTATGCTTCCCTACCCACTCTTCTGCCTGCTTGCAAATCTGCTTGCCTGATTCAATGCTGACAAGGTTTAAAAATTGTCGTTGTGTTTGTTCCTCTGCTTGCCTGCTCAGCTGCTTGCCTGCCCATTTACCTGCTTGTCTGCTCACTAATATGCCTGCTTAATTAAATGCAGACAGGCTCGAACTTAGTCTATAAAGGGTATAGCATTTAAAACATCGAAGTAGCAGGAGTGAGGTGTGGAAATGTGTATGTTCGTTGCATAAGAACTTACTGTGTGTGGGGAAAAAAGTGTTGTGGTGAAGAGACGTGCTGGGAATTACTGAGTGGGGAAAGGAAATTGGTAGATTTGGAGGGAGGGAAGTGAGGAGTACAAGGAGGGGAGGTAGGAGGGGGAGAGGGAGGAGAAGGGAAGGAGGGAGGGGGAAAGAAAGAGGACTGTTCTTCCTGTCACCCCTCTCTCTGTGAACTAAGTATTTGATCAGGTTTGGAACAAGGGGAATTCTGAATACCGTACTTCTTCGTGGTTGCAAGAGGAACGTGGGAGGGAAAGAGGAGGTGTATGTTTGAGATGCGTGGGGGTAATTTAGAGAGTTGGAGGAAATCTGGAAGTGTTACTGTGGGTTTAAGAATAAGTGTGGATGATGAGGCGGAGCAAATTCGAAATGCGATATAGCAGAAAGACAGAATTTCGTATAGGACGGTAATGAAAGAGGAAAATTCTTAGAGAGAGAGAGAGGGAGCGTTCAGAGTAAAACTAACCTTATTTTGGGAGGGAGTTTTGGTGTGAGAGCAACGGAACTGTGCAGGAAATGGAGTAAAATGAAAATATGATGGGAGGGAGGGAGGTGTTGATGGGAGTTGGGGAAGTGTAAAGGAGCTAGTTTTGTTACCGTAATAGGGTAATAAAAGCAAAAAAAGCAGGGATAAGAAGTACTGTATTGGATGAGGGATTGTGGTTGTTGTTGGTGTTGTTGTTGTGGTGATAGTGGTGGTGGTGGTGGTAGTAGTGGTGGTGGTAGTAGAGGAAGTGTGGTCTTTGTTGGTGGTGGTGGTGGTAGTAGTGGTGTTAGTGACTCAAGGATCATCTGAACAATTGGGCGCCACTGGAGATCTTACATTGCACTGTTGTTGGTAGCTGTGTAATTATATGAATGTTTTTGGTGTTGTCCTGGGTTCGTTTGGACTTGATGGACTGCAAGAATCGGGCCACTTCAGCCGATAGTTCCCAGGAATTTTTTGTTGAGGTTAAGGTGAAGGATTGACTATGCTGTGGGAACTGGGGTGCATGTCGGGTGTTAAGTAAGGTGTTTGAAGGGGGGGTTGGGGCAGCAGATCTTTTATTGGTTATGTCGAAGGATTGGCTGTTATTAAGGTGTTGGATGGGGGAATGGGGGCTGCATTACAAGGAAGGCAAATCACTAGTTGTTAAGGAGAATGAACTGTGCTCCTTTTATCTTAAGCTGGCATAGATTTTTCTCCGCTTATTACACTTAGGTTGGGGGCGGAAAATACTACGACTCTGTATCCTTTCCATAACTTCTTCGTGGCTAGCATCATATTCCAGTGTTAGTCTATTTACAATTCTGGGTTCAAGATGGAGCGGTGGTAATTTTAGGCCAGGTTAAAGGGAAAGGGATATTGCTATAATTACATCCGAAGGTCGTGCATTTTATCTCTCAGCTCTTAATTGGGCTAGTGTGGCGTGTTAGGGGTGAAGGGCAGGCCAATTATGGTAATTAAAAAAAAGTGACGTCTTACATATGCTGCAGGTTAGATGTGTTGAAAGAAAATGGTGAGTTTTTTGTTTTTTCGTGGTCTGCCTTTTTATTTATTTATTTTTTTTTATAAGTTAGAGGAAGGAAAAACACAATTTAAAAAAAATCCATCCACTAGATTACACGTGTCTAATGAGTTTTATTTACGTAATCCTCCTTTTTTTTCCTTTTTTCAAATTAGAGGAAGGGAAAACGAAATTTTTAAAATCCGTACGCTAGATTACACGTGCCCTCCATTCATAAAAAAATCTGTAAAAGTTGGACTTGAACCGCTGTAAGTTGAAGTTTGGGGGTAAGTTAGTCTGGTGAAGCGAGTTGCAAAGAGAGGCAGTTCGGGGAATGACACCCAATCGCGTTTGTGTGTGTGTGTGTGTGTGTGTGTGTGTGTGTGTGTGTGTGTGTGTGTGTGTGTGTGTTATATAATGTTCCCGATGTCATTGGTTGGACGCTTTAAAGAAATGATGGAGTTTGTTCTTGGTGGTCGTTTATGTCCCACAGATTGGACGTATAGGAGAAAAACCTGGATGATTTTTGTGTGTGTTGTCTTTCATATGCCATTTTATTTTTTTCTAGGTTTTATAATGAATGCTGTGTAAGGACTTGACGAGTGAAAGGAATGGTTGTGGAGATGTCCCTGAAAGCAGGTTAATGAATTAGTTTGCATTTGTATCCCTACCTATCTATAGCCCGACGCCCTAATCCCGCAAAAGGTGGCTGTAAACAAAGCGCCTCCAGGTCGCTCTGTCACCCACCATGTGACTGCCCTCCCCCCAACTCACTCCCCCCTCCCTCATATACATTGCATTTATAGCTGTTTATAAATAGTGGTTAGTTTGCGTTTGTAAAGGTATGTCAGTATTTAAAGAACGAATTGTTGGTATGTTATAAATCCTGAGTAAACGCTGTGTATACTAATTGTTATAAGTTTTCCTGTCTGCAGTTTAATTCTTCCACTAACAGTCTCGCCATGTGTAAATACTTCCATTGTTACCTTTTTTTCTTTTTTTTAATGCAAGGAAGAAGGAACCAAAGACTTATTAGGAGAGGTGTGCTTGTCTGAAGCTGTATTTTTCCACTGAGTCTCGTGATGCATAAATCTATCTATCTATCTATCTATTGCCAGACGCCTCAATCCCGTTTGGGGTGGCCACAAACAAATCGCCTCCAAGTCGCATAAATACTTCCTTTTTTTTTTTTTTTTCAAGGAAGAAGGAACCAAAGGCGTACAGGTCAAGGGTCATTTTTCTTCCCTTGCAACAAGCAGACTATTCAGCTTTTTTTTTTTCTAATTGGGTTATAATTCAGCTTCATTAACTCATGTATTGAAAAATTTGTTACTAATTGGGCACTATAAAATGTTTATATCTGATGGAACTGGGTCACACATCAATACTGAGTCGTGGTTGTTATTCACTTATGCTGTGAGGTAAGAATGAGTCTCCTTGGTTAGTAGTGACATAAACCTTCCAGTCACGCTACACTTGTCCATCAACTGAGCCGGAAGGGATGAATGATGAATACAAAGTTGTGGTTCCATGAAATTCAATGATCTTAAGCTATGAGGTAGGAATGAGTCTCCTTGGTTACTAGTGAAATCATCCTTGGGTTTCGCTACAGCTGGCCCCGAACAGAGCTGGCAAGGGGTTAAGGATCAATGCCAGAGTAGAAGGGACTCATAGTAATGCTCATGTTGATAGGAATGAGTCTCCTTGGTTACTAGTGATATTTCTCGCTGCACTTGGCCATCAACTGAGCTGGGAGGGGTTAAGGATCAACGCCAGCTGTGAACAAACTTGTAATGTCCTTGTAATTCTGAAGCACAGGTATTGAACATTTGATAATCAGGAAGCGAGCGTTCATTTTTCCCAGACTTACCTGTGTGAATAAGAGGCAGAATGTAATGAGCTGTCTGTGTCGCTGCGATATAATTATGCTGGACGTCTCTGCTGAAAATATTATCCCTGACGAAAGCAGGTGGCCCGGGATGGAAAGAGGACTGATTATTTTACCTGTAGAGAAGACAAATGATTGTGTAAACGTTTTGTGAGAATATCTAGGTCTTATTATTATTATTATTATTATTATTATTTTTAGCTGATCCTTACCTACTTAGTGTTTTCTCGTTTTCTTGTATTTAAACCATTTCATTCTCTTCTTCTCCATTCCTTACCTGCATAGTGGCTTTGTGTGTGTGTGTGTGTGTGTGTGTGTGTGTGTGTGTGTGTGTGTGTGTGTGTGTGTGTGTATCTTGTCACTCCCCTTTCCTCCTTTTGCTCCTGTTCCATTGCAAGTCATACCGTATATCTTTCCTTTCAATACTTTTCCTAGGTCTTATTTATTCATTTTTAAGCTGTTTTACATCCATAGTGCTTTGCCTTCGTTTTATTGTGTT
>NC_137068.1:552500-572500 GCF_032717465.1 Coenobita brevimanus | reverse complement strand
TGATTTTGCTATGTCTGTCACGTGATTAAAGCCGTTTATATAAAAACATAATATATACTAAAAGGCTTGCTAAATAGAGCTAGGATTCCAGGGGCTTGTGTGGTGTGTGGATGAATGTGTGGCCCATTTATCTGCGTATGTAGCAAGGAGAAATACATGCAGATTTTTAGGATTGTGACGCCAGGATTCCATGAACTTGAAAGGTGTGTGGATGAGTGTGTGGCCCATTTAGCTGCGATGTATCAAGAAGAAATACATGCAGATTTTTAGGATTGTGTGACGCCAGGATTCCAAGAGCTTGAAAGGTGTGTGGATGAGTGTGTGGCCCATTTTCCTATATCCATAAAGAACAGAAATATACGTAATTAGTTTGGATTATGTGATGCCAGGATTCCAAGAGCTTGAAAGGTGTGTAGATGAGTGTGTGGCCCATTTGACTACATCCATGAAGAAAAGAAATATACGCAGATGGTTTGGATTATAACGTGACGCCAGGATTCCAAGAGCTTGATTGGTGTGTGAATGAGTATGTGGCCCATTTTACTGGTCTTACTCTTGATTGGTCTTACACTCTTGGCCGGTCTCACTTCTTGTTTTTCGTACCCTGTCTCACCTTATCTTTAATTGGAAAAATAATCCTTCCTTCCTTCCTTCCTTCCTACATACCTACCTTCCTACCTACCTTCCTTCCTTCCTTCCTACCTTCCTTCCTACCTACTTTCCTTCCTTCCTTCCTTCCTTCCTACCTTCCTTCCTTCCTTCCTTCCTTCCTACCTTCCTTCCTTCCTACATACCTTCCTTCCTTCCTTCCTTCCTACCTTCCTTCCTTCCTACATACCTTCCTTCCTTCCTTCCTTCCTTCCTTCCTTCCTTCCTTCCTTCCTACCTACCTTCCTTCCTTCCTTCCTTCTTTGGTTACTTTCTCTTTCTTCCCTTCTTATTTTTTTCCTTTTTCCTTCCTTCCTTTCTTTTTCCTTCTTCCCATCCTCCTTCTACCTCCATTCCTTCCCCCCTCTCTCTCTCTCTCTCTCTCTCTTTCTAAGGATTACCGTATCTGTCTGAGATTTCGCCCCAAATTGGCGCCTTAATGGTCAATTTTTGTTGGATAGGAGACACTGTGGGGACATCTGAGGGTGTGAGAGAGAGAGAGAGAGAGAGAGGTGGAGGGAGACAGCGACACAAGGGAAAGGGACGAGAAGTGTGTGTGTGTGTGTGTGTGTGTGTGTGTGTGTGTGTGTGTGTGTCTGTGTGTGTGAGGGAGAGGGGGGAGAGACAGAGAGAGAGATGGAGGGAGGGAGAGGGGGAGGAAGGATGAAGGGAGGGAAAAATAATGGAAGCAGTGAAAGGAATGGCTGTTGGAATGGATGTAACGAGAGAGAGAGAGAGAGAGAGAGAGAGAGAGAGAGGATAACGAGGAGGAGGGAGGAAAGGAGAGATATGGGAAGGTACGAGGAGATATCGGAGCAATAACAAACACAGGAGTGGCTGTTAGCTGGGGTTTAGAAGTATTTTGGGAGAGAGAGAGAGGCGGGGGTGAGTGCGGCTATCTGTGGTGTTTTATGTCTTGTCCACTGACGAGGGTAATATAGGTGAGGAGGTCAGCCGAGTCAGTGATCATTTACACCTATCAATCTATCTACCTGTTTCTCTGTCTACTTATCTCTCTGTTTATCTATCTACCTATCTATTTATCTATCTATATCTACCTGTCCCTTGCCACTAGACAGCGATGCAATATATGTCACGCTTACCTGTACTGTGGGTTCCCTTAATGTAACCTGGCTGTCATCTCGCCCTATTTCACGTCAGTAACTTGATGGATGTTATAAAGGTGTTGGGTACGTTCTTAATGTGGTAGCTGTGTATCTCTGGACGCACCGTGTTATTGCTTCTAGGGAGAAATGAGTTGGGTATTGCACGGCACGGAGGACAGATAGATACATAGGTAGATAGATATAGATAGATGGACAGGTGCATTGGTCGAGAGACGGATGGATGGATGGATCACCGTCCTCTCTGGATTCTGTTGACGACCTTCTGGAACTATGCTATCCTGCTATTTACTCTCTCTCTCTCTCTCTCTCTCTCTCTCTCTCTCTCTCTCTCTCACACACACACACACACACACACACACACACACACACACACACACACACACATACCACGGGCCCAAGTTTTTATTATCTTGGTAAACACCGACACTGAATCGAAGGAAATGGCGAGAAAAGAGACCTGAAGGAAGGAAGGAAAGAGGGGTAAGAATATAGAAGGAAGGAAGGAGGGAGGGAAGGAAGGAAGGAAGAAAGGAGGGAGGGTTAAGAATACAGAAGGAAGGAAAGAGGGAGGGAGGAAAGGAAGGAAGGAAGGAAGAATACAGAGAGAAGGAAGAGGAACAATATGAAAAGGAGGAGAGGTAGATAGACAAAAGGAAGGAAGGAAGGAAGGAGGGAGGGTAAGAAGGCAGGATGATAAGGAAGGAAGGAGAGGGAGAGAAGAGAGAAGGAAGGAAGAAAAGAAAGAGGAGACGAGAGAGAAGGAAGGAAGAAAGGAAAGAGGAGACGAGAGAGAAGGAAGGAAGGAGAGTGGAGGAAGACGCAAGGAAGTTAATGCAAAGGAAGGAAGAAGGGGATGGAACTTAGATTATATGGTACTGAAATTCTCTCTCTCTCTCTCTCTCTCTCTCTCTCTCTCTCTCTCTCTCTCTCTCTCTCTCTCTCTCTCTCTCTCTCTCTCTCTCTCTCTCTCTCTCTCTCTCAACATTTCATTAAGATATGCATGGCTCTGGAGGCGGCTTTGCTTATCAATGTGAACCAGCTTTCATGCTCACTTTCTTATTCTCTCACTCGCTTACTTTCTCTAATCTGCCATTTCTCTCTCTCTCTCTCTCTCTCTCTCTCTCTCTCTCTCTCTCTCTCTCTCATGAAACCAAACTCATGATGATGATGATGATGATGATGATTTTTATTATTTAAGTAGTAAATAGAGACAGGCAGCATTACAATCTACCAACCTTATTCGAGAGAGAGAGAGAGAGAGAGAGAGAGAGAGAGAGAGAGAGAGAGAGAGAGAGAGAGAGAGAGAGAGAGAGAGAGAGAGAGAGAGAGAGAGAGAGAGCATGTAATGGCTGAATTCTGACCACTGATGGAATACTTAATGAATAATTCTCACCCCAGGGAGTGGCCTTGCATTGTTTTTGTAGGTCAGCTTAGGTCAATTTAGTGGTAGAGGGCATTATATGGGAATGATTATTATTATTATTATTATTATCATTATTATTATATGAATGATTGTGTGTGTGTGTGTGTGTGTGTGTGTGTGTGTGTGTGTGTGTGTGTGTGTTTATTCCGTTCGTGTTGGCCGATGATATTGTACGAATGTTTAAACAAGTAATGTAAAACATACGATAAAACAAACATTCTCTCTCTCTCTCTCTCTCTCTCTCTCTCTCTCTCTCCCCCAGTATATTACATTCTTTTTTCACTTGAATATTATGTCGTAGTCTGGTTTTTCCGGCTTGCTTCCTTAATCCAGTTTTTATCATATATATATATATTTTATTATTGTTTTACGGGTTTATATACTTGTGATTCTAAGCCTGAATTTAATGTTTGGCGTTATTTTATTTGTGCTTCGTATTGTGCTTCTTCTTTTACATATTCTGATTATATAGTTCTTTCTCTTATACTGTGATTGACTAGGAGTGTGCGTGTGTGTGTGTGTGTGTGTGTGTGTGGTGGAGGGAGAGGAGGGGAAGACTGGGGTGGAAAGGTATTTATTGGAGGTCGGTGTGAGTTGAAGATTGGGCAGCCTGGTAGCGATGAACAGGGTGACTTGGAGGCGATTTGTTTATGGCCACCCCATTCAGGGATTAGCATCATATTGTAGTGCTAATCTATTACTGCAGCTCCGTATTAATATGGAGAGATGTTAGGTGTATGTCACGTTAAACAGCTCACACACACACACACACACACACACACACACACACACACACACACCTCTTCCTACATTCTAATCCTGAACTTTTTCCTCATCGCTTCCTTATGGTGTTTTTATATTCACACACACACACACACACACACACACACACACACACACACACACACACACACACACACACACACACCTCTTCCTTCATTCTAATCCTGTGCTTTTTCCTCATCGCTTCCTTATGGTGTTTTTTTATTTACACACACACACACACACACACACACACACACACACACACACACACACACACACACACACACACACACACACACACACACACCTCTTCCTTCATTCTAATCCTGTACCTTTTCCTCATCACTTCCTTATGGTGTTTTTTTATTTACACACACACACACACACACACACACACACACACACACACACACACACACACACACACACACACACACACCTCTTCATTCTAATCCTGAACTTTTTCCTCATCGCTTCCTTATGGTGTTTTTTTATTTACACACACACACACACACACACACACACACACACACACACACACACACACACACACACACACACACACACACACACACACACACACACACACACCTCTTCCTTCATTCTAATCCTGCACTCTTTCCTCATTACTTCCTTATGGTGTTTTTATATCCTTTGCTTCGACAGTCTTGCAAGTATTCTCACTCCTTTGACCTTCTACTTAACATTTGGACTGGTACCATTTGTCTCATGTTTTGTTCCAGGTTTTGTCAAGCTCTGAGTGTCTATTAGAGCCTGATAGATAGATAGATAGATAGAGTTAGGAGGCAGCAAGAATTAAACACAAGTCATTTATAACTATTCACTACCATGGACTCAGCTAAGTGTTGATCTGGTGGAAGGTATTACAGGAAAAAATGATGAAAGCACCACCATCCACTCATTCAATGTAGTGCTACCCTGAAGTGACCCTACACTGAGTGACAAACTGAATGGTGCACTGTAACCCATGAAGATATTTACTGCGGTGGACGATATCCGTATAACCAAGTGACTCGGTGGTCTAGTGGGTTAAGGCTGTTGGAGAGAGTTTTGAGGGTTTTATGAGAGGGTGAGAGAGAGAGAGAGAGAGAGAGAGAGAGAGAGAGAGAGAGAGAGAGAGAGAGAGAGGGAGGGAGAGGGAGGGAGAGAGAAAGGGGGGGAGGGAGGGAAGGATGGTTGGGGATTAATTCCTGACCTAATACGAAGAGACAAGCAAATCGGGTCACCTTAACCATAAATGGAAAGAATGGATCGCCTAGCCACTTCTGATAGGGCAAAAATAAGTGAATAAATAAATAAATAAAGGAGGGGTAAGCGAAGGTCAGTATGAAATGGAGTCAGAGGCTAAGGAAAGCTGGGAAATAGTGTGAGAATAGCCCCGAAAACATAAGGATGAAGGTAAATATAAATACCATTGTCCCCCCTGAGTTCATATAGGGGTTCCTCGTTTTCTGTGCCCCTTCCAGGAATTTTTATAGACTGAAGAAACATTACTTTTTTTTTTTTTAATGGGACAAAGTGGTGTCCAAAAATTGCAACTTTTTATATATATACTGTAAATACCTTAGTTTGTTCTCAGTGTTGGCAGGTTTTTTTCGATGTGTTCAGTAGTTCTTCATTAATTTCCATCATCTGTACACGTGCCCAACACACCTCTCCCCATTTTCAATATCCGGAAGGCTTAATGACCTCCCCCTCGCCCCCTCCCCCCAAAAAAAGATTAAAACAGCAGTATACATTATTTTCCAATGATTTTTAACAGGTGTGCCACAGTTTCTACGCTCCTGTATGATTTTCCATCAGATAGTACAGTAATCAAACTTTCTTTTTTTCAATTTGGGAAAGTGAAATGCTGTCCCCTCCTCCCCTCCCCCTCAAAAAAAAAGTTACTCTAGTTTCCCATGAGGTGATACAAGTTTTTCCACATATTCTGCGACCCACATTATTTTTTTGCATTTTTCCTCTCTCACCTTTCAGTTTTGATAATTGGGAACGCTTCTCCATGGAGTACAAACACACAAGAAATCAAGGTAAAAGGGAACTGCTCTCTGATTGGCTGCAGCACCAGGTGACGTCACGGTAACCTCATGACGTCACGGATCCAGCCAGCCAGTGGGGAGGCGGCGCGCTGGTCTTATTGGGGCAGCCGGCGCAGGGGTTGGTCAGTGTGTCACAAGCATGGAGAGGAGAAGGACGTGTCTTTGGTTCCTCGTCTCCCTCGCTTCTCTCTTCACAGGTAAGAAAGATAACCAGCATTTTAACCCAGGTATCTCGTGGATTAATTAAAACTGGATTACCTGGGATTCGGATTACCTTGGTCTTAGGCGATGATGGTAGGATTTATAAAAGGCTAATGTCAAAATAACTGTAAATGATGCTTGGATAGTTTATAGAGGAAGATGCTCAGGACTGTATGAGCGTATGTAGGTTAATGTATTTAAGATGTAGGATGTATGAAGCAATGTTGTAGTATATAGGATGTTGAGGTATAAGGTTAGTTTATAGATGATGCTGTATAATGTATGTAGGTGAATGTATGAAATGTATGGGCAGATGTATGAAGGTATAAGCAGGTTTTTGTATGTTATATATTGATATGTTGGGGTATGACTTAGGTTGTTCATGTAGTGGTTGTCAGTGTGTGAGGCTGTAGAATGTATGAGATGTATAAAAGTATGGAGACGAATGTATGAAATGTATGGACAAATGTATGAAGGTATAAGCAGGAATTTTGTATATTCTATATTGGTATGTCTTAGGATAATTTAAGTTGTTAATTTAGTGGTTGTCAGTGAATAAGGCTGTAGAATGTATGAGATGTATATAAGTATGGAGACGAATGTATGGAAATGTATAGCGGTAATTTCATAGAGTTCAGTATATAGAACACATGTTACCCTATGTTAGTGTTCAGGAATAGTCTCAGGAATTGTGTGATTCTCTAGAATGTATGAAAATGTAGGAGGATGTATGACAGTTGAAGGAAGTGTAGTAGAAATGTTAAATATGTTTAAGTTTAAAAATAATTTGGGTCTAAGAATGACTGAATGAATGATGCAGTATGATGTATGAGAAGTAGGTGAATGTATGAAGATGTATAATGTATGGAGATGAGATGTGGGTGGATGTAGCAACCTATATACAGGTCAACTCTGGAACTGTCTCCCTCTGTGTGTGTTTCCTACTTCCTATGATTTCCAGTCTTTCAAACGCAGTGTGTCCAGGCATCTCGAAATGAACGGATCTTGAATTTGGCTCTCTTTTGTATTGTTTTTGTTTTTTCTTGGAAGGACCGGTTTGCGGGCTCCTGGCCTTTGGTTCTTTCTTCCTTGCATAAACAAAAAAAAAAGGTATATTCTGTATGTCAACATGTATATGAAGAGTATGTGGTAGACTGTCAGGGTGGTTTGGGGTGAAGGAGGCAGTGGATGGGGATGGAACTGATAGTGGATTAAGTTGGGTGGAATAAGTGTGGATGTGGATGTCTGTGAGGTGGAGTTAGGATTCCAGTAGCTTGAATGGTGAGTGGATGAGTGTGTGGCCCACCTAGTTGGCCTGGCTTTTGCTGGCGCTTCTATCAGGTTTTGTTTCCTTACTCACTGGACCCTAGCTCATCCCATCCTTAGCTGGGATGAGATGTCTAGATGATGATGATGACAAGAATCTCTCTCTCTCTCTCTCTCTCTCTCTCTCTCTCTCTCTCTCATCGAAATTGGTAGATGTTTGAACGAAAAAATGGGACTGGACAATGAAAAGAGGTCAGTGTCAGTATCATTTTATTTCAGATGTGTTTGTCTGTCTGTTAAAGTATCGCTAATTCTTTCACTGTGAGATTGAGATAGATAGATAGATAGATAGATAGATAGATAGATAGAGAGAGAGAGAGAGAGAGAGAGAGAGAGAGAGAGAGAGAGAGAGTCTAATGATACAAGGTAGTGTGTGTGTTGGTAGACTGGTTTTGAGTTATGTGAAAGAAATGCAAGCCGGCAGAATGAAGAGAAACTACTTGAGAGAGAGAGAGAGAGAGAGAGAGAGAGAGAGAGAGAGAGAGAGAGAGAGAGAGAGAGAGAGAGAGAGAGAGAGAGAGAGAGAGAGAGGGAGAGAGAGAGAGAGAGAGGCGGAAGTAGGAGTGAAACAGATGCGGAAGGCAGGATTAAGCATTTGAGAGGGTAATCGTGACGAGTACTAACCTTGAAGGAAGTATATTTTGATGAGACCAGGAAGAGAGAGAGAGAGAGAAGAGAGAGAGAGAGAGAGAGAGAGAATGATGATTTGCTATTGGTGAAGTTATAGAGGCCATAGTGTGCAGGACGCCTTCACGTGATGGCACTGATATAACGCACTTCTCTGCCCTATAGAAGCGTCCCTATGCTCCCTACCCCCCAAAAGGATGATGGTGGACCGCAAGAGATAGGTCCCGGGTTCACGTTTGTCACTACTACCAAATGCTGAAACTGTCAAAAAAATTATCACTATATAGCATTCGCATAAAAATCCTTCACTAGTAACCAAGGAGACGGAAGTAGGAATAAAAAGTGATGCGGAAGTTTGAGTCACTTGAGAGGGTTAATGATGACTAGGATGAACCTTGAAGTGTAGTTTGATGAGACCAGTAAAACGCAGGTAAATGGTGACTGGCGAAACGGGTGATGAGGCCTTGATAGCAAACTGATAAGGAGAATACCAACGCGTTTGTTATAGCCAGTCTGTGATTGATTTATTTGCGGTGATGTAAGTTTCAGATGCTGCTACTACTACTACTACTACTACTACTACTACGACTACCATTACTACTACTACTATTACTATTATTATTATTACTATTTGTATTTTATTTATGCATTTACCACACCTCAAACTTAGATCCCAATATAGATCTGTCCACTAATACTTTAAAGCCTCCAGTTCCTCTACCATTATTATTATTATTATTATTATTATTATTATTATTATTATTATTATTATTATTATTATTATTATTAAGCATTTACCACGCCTCAGACTCAGGTCCCAAGATAGATCTGTCCACATATGGATTTAAAGCGTCTAATTCCTCTAACATTAATATTATTTGGTATTTTCTAACGCTAAGATGATTTCCTTCATCACGGAGAGAAATCCCATCAGACGGTTCTTGATCTGAAATTCCTGTACGCTTTCTTAACTCATTTTCCTGACCGGTTTGGGTGAAATCGGATTTTTTTTATCTTTATTTTAGTCTACGCAATAAGTGAAATTTTCTGTGGTGAAAGAAAGAGTGGTGTGTGGTGAAATGTTACGTATTCTCCCTCTCTCTCTCTTTCTCTCTTTTTCTCTCTCTCGTGTCCGTATTTCTCAGGTCACTGGCCGTGGGAACAAGGTTAGTTTTTTCTCTCCACAGCTGGTAGTAGGGAGGAGGAGGAGGAGGCAGGAGGGGGAGGGGAGAGGGAAAAGAAAAGGAGGGAGGAACGGTAGCGGTAGGAAAAGAAAGCTGTAGATTGGAGGAGGAGGAGGAGGAGGAGGACGAAGAGAGGGAGGAAAGGAGGAGGTAAATGGAGGAGGAGGAGGAGGAAAGAGGGGAGGTAGGAGATAGGAGAGGAGGAGTGAAGAAGAGACAGGGAGGGAGAGATAGGATGAAAGGGAGGAGGAAAGAGATGGATTTTGAGAGAATAGAGAGAGGTGGGATGGTTTTGAGGGGAGGAAAAGAGGTGAAGGAGAAAGAGTGGGGTAGGAAGGGGAGGAGGGAACAGGTGAAGGAAGAGTGGATAGGGAGAGACGAGGGTGGTGGGGAGAGGGAGATTTAGAGGAGGGATGGTGGGGATAAAAAGGGAGATGGTTGGGGGAGGGAGAGGATGGAGGAAAGGAAGGGTAAGGGGGGTTGGAAAGTTAAAGGTAAAACATAAGCCAAGTTAATTTAGATATTGTTAAATGCATCAGTCTCTATATATATGTTTCCAATGTCTTCTACCTTGAGAGAGAGAGAGAGAGAGAGAGAGAGAGTATAGATGTTTGTGTATAAATTACGTACGAGTATATATGAGTGTATGTCTATGTTTATCTCATCAGTCTATATAATTTCCAACACAGGTAGTGGTGTTGGATAAGGGAGGGCTAGAGAGAGAGAGATAATTAATTTAGCCAGGTTAATTGGTCACCTGTCAATTGATAATATATGAATCTAGTCACCTGCCTACCTGTCTACCTATATCTATCTATACCTGTCCTATCTATCTATCTGTCTGTCTATCTATAATATGATATATGTTCATTAATATTATTTTTCCTTCTTATGTATTTAAATTTTCTGTCAGTCCATATGTTTAATTCTCTCTCTCTCTCTCTCTCTCTCTCTCTCTCTCTCTCTCTCTCTCTCTCTCTCTCTCAGCATCTGTTTTGCTTTCATCTTATGTGTACTTTCCCCCTGTGTGTGTACGTGTGTGTGTGTGTGTGTGTGTGTGTGTGTGTGTGCGTGCGCGCGTGTGTGTGTGTGCTTCTTTGTCACCTGTATGTATCAGTGTGTGTGTGTTTGTTGCTTAGTCATACTTGTCTGAACGTTCTGCTGTTTTATTTTCACCAACTCACTCACTCACTCTCTCTCTCTCACTCTCTCTCTCTCTCTCTCTCTCTCTCTCTCTCTCTCTCTCTCTCTCTCTCTCTCTCTGTGTCTGTCTATCCATCTATCTATCCTTCGGGTGGAGTTGATTGAGGACAGGTACATTGGTGTCAAGGTGTGTGTGTGTGTGTGTGTGTGTGTGTGTGTGTGTGTGTGTGTGTGTGTGTGTGTGTGTGTGTGTGTGTACTATGACCTCCAGTACTTGAAATCCTGAAATGGAAGGATGGTGGTG
This sequence comes from Coenobita brevimanus, assembly GCF_032717465.1. Classification (NCBI taxonomy): domain Eukaryota; kingdom Metazoa; phylum Arthropoda; class Malacostraca; order Decapoda; family Coenobitidae; genus Coenobita; species Coenobita brevimanus. Next base: position 561,692 of record NC_137068.1, on the reverse strand, counting down.
GGGGGAATGAGCAGCGGGTACATGATTTGCATTTGTGTGCGTGTGTGTGTGTGTGTGTGTGTGTGTGTGTGTGTGTGAGAGAGAGAGAGAGAGAGAGAGAGAGAGAGAGAGAGAGAGAGAGAGAGAGAGAGAGGAATAGCAAGAGAAAGACAGAGAGGGGAGAGGGCATGGATTAAAACTGGCAAAGAAAAATGGGAGTATATATAGAAACAGGATCTACAGAACAGTGAGAGAGAGAGAGAGAGAGAGAGAGAGAGAGAAAGGGGGGAGGGGGGTACAGAAGGGGGGGAATAGCAAGTTTCACCACACAAGGATATGCCACTTATACATTTTTGTCTCTCTCTTAGACGTTGCTCAGAACTGGAGAGTCACTTTCTCTCTCTCTCTCTCTCTCTCTCTCTCTCTACTGTCATGCATTCCCCACTTGTCATTCTCACTATCCATCTATCCATGTATCTATTCTCACTATGCATCTATCACTCTATCTATCGTGTCTTTGTCATGCAGGTGGCCAGGTATTTTATGCATTCTTCTTGCTTTGATTGCTTTCGCTTTTCTTGGCTTTGTTGTTCTTTTAATATATTCCTGTATTGTGTGTGTGTCTGTCTGTCTGTCTGTCTTATTCGTCGTTCTGTCTGTCTGTCTGTCTGTCTGTCTCTCTCTCTCTCTCAATAATGCTAGTCGAGCAATAGTAAAGTCCTGAACGATAATGAGGTGAAAAGATTGACCTAATATGAAAACTGTGGAGGGTCAGAAAAAAAAATAATAATTCCTTTCGGTTTTAGTGTAACTTTTTTTTGTTATTATTAATGTGATGATTTATTATTCTTTGTATATTTTTTTATTTTCAATCCGGACGAAAGATAATGTGGTGGTGATGGTGGTGGTGGTGGTGGTGATGATGATGCACCTTCATAATGTTAGTAGGAAGTAGGTTTGGCTAATAATGATGATGATGATGATGATTAATATTACTAGTGGGAAGTAGGTTTGGATAATGATGATGATGGTGGTGGTGATGATGATGCACCTTCATAATAGTAGTAGGAAGTAGGTTTGGTTAATGATGATGATGGTAATTGAGATGATGGCATTTCCGAGAGTGATTTTCCTTTTAATTCCGGTAATGCTTTTGCTGTCTTCCTCTTCCGTGGACTCTCATATTGTTAGCTTTCACTCACCTTGCCCTTACCTGATCCCTCACATACCTACGCTTCCTGTCTTCCTCTCCTGGCTTTCTCTCTCCTCTCCTTATGTCTACCTGTTCTTACCTTCCTCCCCTTCTTTCTCGCTCTCTCCCCACATACGCACGCTTCCTGTCTTCCTCTCCTGTCTTTGTCTCTTCTCACCTGCTAACTCCTCTCTCCTGTCTCCTCCTAGCCTTCCTCCTCCTCTCTCCTTCCTCCTCATCTATGCTTCTTTCTCCTCATCTGTCTTACTATCTCTACTCTTACCGTCTCCCCCTGTTGTATCTTAGTCTGCCTCTTCTCTCTTACAGTCTCCATTTCTTACTGTCTTCTCTCTTACTGTCTCCTTCTCTCTCTCTCTCTCTCTCTCTCTCTCTCTCTCTCTCTCTCTCTCTCTCTCTCTCTCTCCCTCTCATTACCATTGCATTATTAATCTTCAGTAGCCTAATGAGGTAAATCTATTAAGACCTGTCGATCTATCAAGGACTACAAGATCTGTTTATGTGTGTAACTCTCCTGTCAATCTGTCTAGGCTGTCTGTCTGTCTGTCTGTCTGTCTCTTTTTATCTCCAACGTCTGTCAATACGAGTTTGTTTCTTATATCTTTCTATCACCCCCCTCTCTCTCTCTCTCTCTCTCACACTCTCTCTCACACACACACACACACACACACACACACACACACACACACACACACACACACACACACACACACACACACACACACACACACACACACACACACACACACACACACACACACACACACACACACACACACACACACACACACACACACACACACACACACACACACACACACACACACACACACACACACACACACACACACACACACACACACACACACACACACACACACACACACACACACACACACACACACACACACACACACACACACACACACACACACACACACACACACACACACACACACACACACACACACACACACACACACACACACACACACACACACACACACACACACACACACACACACACACACACACACACACACACACACACACACACACACACACACACACACACACACACACACACACACACACACACACACACACACACACACACACACACACACACACACACACACACACACACACACACACACACACACACACACACACACACACACACACACACACACACACACACACACACACACACACACACACACACACACACACACACACACACACACACACACACACACACACACACACACACACACACACACACACACACACACACACACACACACACACACACACACACACACACACACACACACCCTTGCCCCCACCTCCACCTCACCATCCTTGCCCTTAGCCTTTCTTGCCCTACCATCTGCTATGCCCTTGCCCTTCCTCTTTTTGCTCTCTCTCTCTCTCTCTCTCTCTCCCCTCTTTTATCATCCTCTTTCACTCCCTTTACCCCTATCCCTCTTGCTCTCCCCCCCTCCCCTCCTCTTCCTCTCCTCCTCTCTCCACAGTTTCTTTTTCCTTCCCCTTTCCCCTATCACTCTTTCTTCCTCCGTTCCCTCTCCCTCACCGCTTATTTTACTCTCTCTCTCATCCTCCTCTGCTTTCTCACTTTCCACCGTCTCCCTCTGTTTTCCTTCAGCCGTTTCTCTCCATTGCCACATCCTTCTCTCTCCTTCTCCACTTCCTTCTCTCTCCTTCTCCACTTCCTTCTCTCTCTCCATCCTTCTCCTTCCTCTGTCCCCTACCACCCCCCCTCTCTCTCCTTTCTCTTCCTTCCTTTCTCCATCCCCACTCCTTTTCTCCTTCCTCCTCATCTTCCTTTCCTTCCTCCTTCTCCTTTCCCTCTCTCCTTCCTCCTCCCCCTCTCCTCCCTCCACGGCCCTCACCTCTGCTTCACCGTCACCTTGTACGGGTCACTCACACACACACACACGTAGAGAATCGTTTTCACTTTTAGCCACCTTACCTGGCGTACTGCCCTTCACCTACCGGCTCATAGTCGCTGTCCTTTTATGTCCAAGGGCCGTAGTGTTGCTGGCGTTGGAGTCCGCTTAGCACCTTCTCCTTAGCGATTTGTTTTGTGCTGTTTATCTTTTACGGTCTCCTGTGTAAACTCTCTCTCTCTCTCTCTCTCTCTCTCTCTCTCTCTCTCTCTCTCTCTTTAGTAGGTATATTGACCCCATTTTCTATATACTGTATACCGGTACCAAATTTGGACACACACACACACACACACACACACACACACACACACACACACACACACACACACACACACACACACGGGGAGAGAGAGAGAGAGAGAGAGAGAGAGAGAGAGAGAAAGAGGCCTTGCCCCCACCCTCACCCCTATCCCAATTTTCCCCCAATTGAGCGTCAATTTTTACCTTCACCACCTTCCTGCTTCCTCCATTATGCCCCCTCCCTCCCTCCCTCCCTTCCTTCCTTCCTTCCTTCCTCTCTTCCTTCCTTCCTTCCTTCCTTCCCTCCCTCCCTCCCTTCCTTCCTTCCTCTCTTCCTTCCTTCCTTCCTCCCTTCCTTCCATCCTTCCTTTTTTCCTTCCCTCCTCCATTCTTTCCTTCCATCCTTCGTTCCTCTCTCTCTCTCTGCTATTTCATTTTCCTGAGTGAAATTGTGTATTGAAAGTTACATGAAGTGTTAATAGAATGAGCAAGAATGAAGATGATAATGAATTCACTGTGAAGGAGGGAAGGAAGATAGGAAGGAAGGAGGGAAGGAAGATAGGAAGGAAGGAGGGAAGGAAGATAGGAAGGAGGGAAGGAAGATAGGAAGAAAGGAAGATAGGAAGAAAGGAGGATAGGAAGGAAGGAGGGAAGGAAGATAAAATGAAAGGGGGGAAGGAAGATAAGGTGAACGGAGGGAAGGAAGATAGGAAGAAAGGAGGGAAGGAGGATAGGAAGAAAAGAGGGAAGGAAGATAGGACGAAAGGAGGGAAAAAAGATAGGAAGAAAGGAGGGAAGGAAGAGGAAGAAAGGGGGGAAGATAGGAAGAAAGGAGGGAATGAAGATAGGAAGGAAGACAGGAAGAAAGGAGGGAAGGAAGAAAAGAGGGAAGGAAGATAGGGTGAAAGGAGGGAAGGAAGATAGGAAGAAAGGAGGGAAGGAAGATAGGTGAAAGGAGGGAAGGAAGATAGGAAGGAAGGAGGGAAGGAAGGAGGGAAGGAAGATAGGAAGGAAGGAGGGAAGGAAGATAGGAAGGAAGGAGGGAAGGACGTGCATAAAAGAGAATGATGTGGACAGAAGGGCGACTAAAATATAAAGTGGGATAAGGAACAACAAATCCAATGGAAGAAGGAAATGAATAAGACCATGAAGGAAGCAGTGTATACAAGGGGGTTAGAAGAAACAGTGAATGCAGTGAAGGCAGCAGTGATAGTGCGAAGGAAGGGAGCAGTGTGAAAGAATGAATAATGAGGAAAGTGTGAATGAAGGAATAAGGTCATTGAGGGAAACGTACAGGAGTGTTAGCAGTGTGAGTGAAGGAATATAATCAGTGTGAGGGAAAGGAGTATAGTGAATGGAAGAACAGTGAAAGCAGTGTGAATGAAGGAATGAAGTTTGAAGGAAGCAGATGCTAAAGAAGACAGTGAATGAAGGAAGAAAGAATATGAAAGTCAGTGAAGGTGTGATGAAAGTGAAAGCAGTTGGATCAAGGAATGAAATCAGTGTGAATGATGAAGGAAATTTATGCTGAGAAGGAAGAAAAGAAATAGACAGTGTGAAAGAAGGATTTGTCAAAATAACTTTGAAAATGAAAGTAGGCAGTGCGGACGAAGGAAGAATGGAAACAAGAATGAATGCAGAGTGATTGCATTGTTGAAAGACCTTGCAGTAACGGTAACTCACTGGCCAAGTATGCAAGGTTGACACACTGCCCTTCCTTCTTCCTCCTCCTCTATTACGAACATACTAAAAAAATTGAGTATAACCAAAAATACCAAAAAATTGAGTATGGCCAAAAGTATGACCAAAAAATAAGCGAAGGATTCATGCTACGTATTGTTTATGTATACTTAGATGTTTTTCGATAGATAGAAGTGTACCGTATGTATGCACTAGATAGATATGTGATAGATAAATTGATAGACCATGGACTAGAGGAATATCAAAGGAAATATATTGGAGTTCTGCTAACTAGTGGTTGTGGTGATTTTACTAAAGCATAGTGTGAGTAATGCTAAAGAGTTTAATCTATATATTGCGTGCGGAAGTGTGTGTGTGTGTGTGTGTGTGTGTGTGTGTGTGTGTGTGTGTGTGTGTGTGAGTACGAATAAGGATTCTACTACCACTTGCTTCTTACAACCCGTGGCTCCTATAAAATCGCCAGTCATCAGATGAAACACGTCGCTAGAGTTGTGCCGACCATTTGGGGGCGAAAATAATGACAAAGTAAGCATGAGGGGAAAAACTGCTAAGGTACCGTAACTTCAGGGCGCCATAACCACCTTTCCTTAATCTGCGGCTCCCATAACTCACTCAGAAGGAAGAATATAGCCTGTCCTTACCTGGGAAATACCTAGAATGCAGTGCTAGAGTTGTGCCGATCATTGGGGGGCGGAAATGTTTGTCTGAGAATGCGAGTGAGTGAGTTAACTGTATTGCCGTAACATAAGGTCGCTTGTACTGCTTACGTGTGGAGGAGAAAATTATATTACTACCAGTTGTCCTTCAGTCTAGGCCTATGTCTCTCTCTCTCTCTCTCTCTCTCTCTCTCTCTCGCTGGTAATGCGTGTTTCCGGAATTTAAGGCAGTGTAATTATCGTTCACTCTAGGTTTGTATGTCTGCGTGTATCTTGCGGCCTCGTATCTTGCATTCTCGTATCCTGTGGCCTCGTACCTTGCCTTCTCGTATCCTGTGGTCTCGTATCTTGTGGCCTCGTATCTTGCTTTCTCGTATCATAAGGCCTTTCGTAATGCCTGCGTCTGTTCCTCAATTTAAACCTATCAGTGTGCCTTAGTGTATTGTGTTTTTGTTTCGAGGTCTTAAGTGTGTATTGTCATTAGGAATACTATGCTATTGTCTGTTTTAATTGTGTTATTCCCTGTGTGTGTGTGTGTTTGTGTCTGTGTCTGTCTGCCTGCCTTTCTGTCTGTCTGTCTCTCCCTCCTGTTCATGACCCAGATCCTAATTTTTCGTTGGTAGGACCCTATTGACCATACCTCGGCCAGGTTCAGATAGGAAGGTCAGGGGGTCAGAGGTCAAGGTCAGGAGTGAGTCCCCCCTGGGTGAGCAGTCTAGATTATTATCATCCGTATATTTAGACGTATGGCTATGGGTATACAGGCATTCGTTTATTTAATGTATAAGTGTGTATACTCTTTTCACTCTTACCTTTTGTATAATTTGCCATCTCTCCATCGTGAATGATGAGTTGTAACAATAGATTAACAATAGGCTATGTTGCTAGTCACGAAAAAGTGCAATGTAAAAGATGTAGAGCCACAGTATTGTCTTTTTCTGCCACTGATTTACCTTAAATAAGTTGCAAAAGGACGAAAATCTTGGCCAAGTTAAGGTGAAAAAAGGCGTATTCTGTATAGGCAATAATGCTACGTAGAAGTGATTTTTGTGTTTAATATGTATTTTACGCTTGATGCTATTATTCTAGGAACATATAAGGAAGTGTATATATCTCACTTTCCATCCATTTGAGGAAAAGTTGTGTATAGTATATCTTTTTATAAGTGCCCTACGTAGAACATAAATCACTTCACGCCATCCTGCCTTACAGCCAGTGTTTGAGGCATTGTTGAGTGGATATTTGAGGTATTGTTGAGTGAATATTTAAGGTATTGTTGAGTGATTATTTGAGGTATTGATGAGTGAATATTTGAGGTATTGATGAGTGATTATTTGAGGTATTGTTGAGTGAATATTTGAGGTATGGTTGAGTGATTATTTGAGGTATTGATGAGTGAATATTTGAGGTATTGTTGAGTGAATAATCTTGCAAGAATATGTGTGCTTGTCGTATCCTTGGTGATGAGGCCTTGAGTCTGTGTTATTACCGTGTTCAGCTGGGGACCCTGGCAGCCCTGTCCCCTTGTGTCCACCCCACCCAACCACGCCCAAACATTCCTTCTAACTTCTGTCTAACCTACACCAGCCTAACGTTAGAACAACTTAGCACAAGACAAAACCTAACACAGCCTACCCTACCCTATAATGCCCTGCTCTACCCTATCCAACCTCACCATAATCATACGCTATCTTACCATAACCCTACCCTACCCTAAGCTGCCCTGCTCTACCCTACCCTACCATAACCTACCCCACCATAACCTACATTGCCCTGTCCTGCCTAACCTTGCCTTAACCTGCCTATATCTACCTTACCCTAACCTTGCCAGAATGTGATAACCAGTATGTGCTTGGTAATGAAAGCCTTGAGACTGTTATTTCCTTGCTGAGTTGGAAACCTGCCTGCCACCTCTTGAATGCACCCCACCCAACTCACACACACACACACACACACACACACACACACACACACACACACACACACACACACACACACACACACACACACACACACACACACACACACACACACACACACACACACACACACACACACACACACACACACACACACACACACACACACACACACACACACACACACACACACACACACACACACACACACACACACACACACACACACACACACACACACACACACACACACACACACACACACACACACACACACACACACACACACACACACACACACACACACACACACACACACACACACACACACACACACACACACACACACACACACACACACACACACACACACACACACACACACACACACACACACACACACACACACACACACACACACACACACACACACACACACACACACACACACACACACACACACACACACACACACACACACACACACACACACACACACACACACACACACACACACACACACACACACACACACACACACACACACACACACACACACACACACACACACACACACACACACACACACACACACACACACACACACACACACACACACACACACACACACACACACACACACACACACACACACACACACACACACACACACACACACACACACACACACACACACACACACACACACACACACACACACACACACACACACACACACACACACACACACACACACACACACACACACACACACTTTCCTACTCTTTCTCTCCAATCTCTCCCTGCTTTCCCCCTCCTCATTATCACGTTTCTCTTCCTCTTTCATTTCTCTTCGTATGTCTTCCTCTTCCTCGGTCTTCTCTTCCTCTTCCTGTCACTCTTTCACTGTCTTCTTGTCCTCTTCCTGTCTTATTTAATGAGTATTTTTCTTCCTATTAATTGTATATTCTTGTCTTCCTCTCTGCCATTGCCTCTTCCTCTTCATCATTCTTCTTGTCTTCCTCCTCCTCACTCCTCTTCTCATCCTCTTCCTCACTGTTGTCCTCATCTTCCTCATTCTTCGTCTTCCTCTTCTTCTTTCCTCTAGTCCTCCTCCTCCTCACTCTTGTCTTCCTCCTCCTCACTCTCCATGACTTCCTCTTCCTGTGGTTGATATCTTCCTGCCTTTCTTCTTTCATTTTCTTTCTTAACCTTTATATTTCTTCTCCTGATTCACTGACTGGTTCTGTTTTGTTGGTCATGGTGTCATGTTTCCCTTTTTTTCCCTCTCCTCCTCCTCCTCCTCCTCCTCCTCTTCCTCCTCCTCCTCCTCCTCCTCCTCCTCCTCCTCCTCCTCCTCCTCTCCTCCTCCTCCTCCTCCTCCTCCTCCTCCTCCTCCCTCCTTTCTTATATTTCCCCTCATTCTCCCCTATTCTTTTCCTCCTCCATCTGCTCCTCCTCCTCCTCCTCTGTTCTTCTCTTCCTCTTCCTTTTTTATTCAAAGATAAAAGAAC
>NC_137068.1:527500-545000 GCF_032717465.1 Coenobita brevimanus | reverse complement strand
TGCCGTTGTTAGGAGGGAAGGAATAGTAGGTGGGAAAAAGAATGGAAGGTTTTGGGAGGGGTAATGAGGAAAGAATATTAATGATGATATGACTGACAGTTGAAGTGCCTTGTGTGTGTGTGTGTGTGTGTGTGTGTGTGTGTGTGTGTGTGTGTGTGTGTGTGTGTGTGTGTGTGTGTGTGTGTGTGTGTGTGTGTGTGTGGTTGGCAACAGTGGGGCCAGGACAGAGGACTGAGATAAGAGGGTGTTTTTGTGTGTGTGTGTGTGTTTTTTTAGTTGTCTGGGTTCGAGGCTTGTCATCCCCACCCATCATTATACTGCCACCCCAGGCATACCTGATACACTTACCTGTCCCGACACTCAATTAATATATATACAGGACAGAGAGAGAGAGAGAGAGAGAGAGAGAGAGAGAGAGAGAGAGAGAGAGAGAGAGAAACATTTCATCGTAAATCACCCTCATTTGTGTAGAGTTCAAACCCACTTCGCCAATGCACGTCTAAATGATGCATGTTCGTCGCGTAATTATGACGATTTTTACTCTCGTATCCACACTCCTCGACCTGTTACAGTGAAGACGATAGATAGATAGATAGATAGAACGTATATATAAAACCTTCATACACACGTAAAAGATGGGGCGAGGTGGGAATCAAAGAAAAAACAGAACGAAAGTAGGAAAAGTTTCAAGCAGCGAAGCCACACCTACATACCGTATATGATTTATTCCCCTCACAGACACCGCTGGGATAGTCAGATTTCCAAGTAAAAAATATCACCTCTTTGATAGCATATAGCGTTTTTGTTTGGTTGAAATTAATTGATATAACCTCAGTGTACACAGGATTGCACTGCCACAGGCCCTCACAGGAAGAAAAATCCACGAGAACGTGTTTTGTGCGAGTGTGTGGTGAGTTGTGCGTGGGTAAGAGTGGAATGCGTTCTGATGGGGGTGGAGGAGGCGGGTTAGTTATGTCATTCAGTCTAGGTGTTCAGTAGTGTGAGGTATTGGGAATGTGGAATGAAGTGTTGTGTATTCTGGAACACAAGTTTTGGAACGTTGAACTGGAACTAGACAGACAGACAGACAGAAATTCAGTTGGATGGATAGATGAATGGATGGATGGATGGATGGAATGGTGGGTGGATGGATGGAATGGTGGGTGGATAGATGTATGGATGGATGGAATGGTGGGTGGATAGACGGGTAGATAGGCAAGTAGGTAGGTAGGGAGAGGAGAGGAAGAGATAGATACCGAGAGAGAGAGAGAGAGAGAGAGAGAGAGAGAGAGAGAGAGAGAGAGAGAGAGAGAGAGAGAGAGAGAGAGAGAGAGAGAGAGAGAAACATTAAATCCTTATTTGGAGTAGCGTCCTTTTTATGGCCTAATGATTTTCAGACGCCAATTATTGTGTACTAATGAACTCCGAGTCATTAATTGTCGCACTTTGAACATCGTATATTGATTCTGGGAAGTGAAGATATTTATTCCTTACTTTATTGTGTTATTTTCTATTATTTTCCTTTATATCTTTATTAGTTTTGTTTTATCCCTGTCTCTTTAAGTCGTATTATTGCAGCAAGAGTATTAATATTTTTTTAAAGCGTCCAGGCATCTGCAAGTGAAAGGATTTTGAATTGGAGTGTCCTGCGATGGAAGAGGCCATATCGCTGGCTTTAGCATTTGGTTTCTTGGCTTTGCACATTAAGATCCATTTATATATACAGTATTTATTATAGATTACGAAAAACTATCGCTGCACATTACTCTCGAAAGTCTGACGCCTTGACAGTGAGTGTCGTTCATTCAGTTTAACGTTGTCCAGATATTTAACCCTTCGTATCTTGCTTCACATCTCTCAGTGGCTGAAAAAGACAGTGCTGCGACCTTTCCATCCATCTTATATTTCTTCGTGACTAGCATCGTATTCTAGTTTTAATCTAACTCTGCATTCACTATGGAGGGATGGCAATGTTAGGGCAAGCTAGAGCGAGCGGAGTATTGTAAAAATTGCCTGATTTCTCCCGTTGGTGATCTGCTCTCGCCTTTTCTTACCAGCATTGTTAATTTGATAATATTTAGAGGATAAGCTGGTTTGATCATATGGGCGATACATCTCTCTCTCTCTCTCTCTCTCTCTCTCTCTCTCTCTCTCTCTCTCTCTCTCTCTCGGTATGTAACACTCTGTTGATTTTCCTTGCATTTCATGACATCACTTTTAATAGCGCGACATACATACACACATACAAACACACAAGCGGCCTGGGGGTGTGACCGGAGGCAGTGTTGCGTGTGGGGAGGGGAGGGGAGGGGAAGGGGAGGGGGGAGGGTGTGGGTGTAGGAGTGAGGAAAGTGTTGCTGTGTGTGTGTGTGTGTGTGTGTATGTGTCACCCCTTCAAGGCTTCTCACTCAGCTTTTTTTCCTGTATTTCCGTTCCTGCTGTTTTATTTTTCCTCTGTTTTTTCCTCCTCTCTTCTTCCTCTCTTACCTTCCTTCCTTTCCTCTTCGTTTGGTCCTCTGTTTTTCCACTCCTTCCTTCCTCCCTTCATTTGTTTGCATAGCTCTCAATCTCTTCCTTCCTTCCTTTCCTCTTCCTTTCATGTTCTTCTGCCATCCTTTCTTTCCTTCTTCCTCATGTTTTGCTCTCTCTCTTCTTTCTTTCATACCTCCTCCTTTCGTCTTTTCATAATATCATCTCCTGCTTTCCATTTCTCTCATTTACTATATAATTCTCCTATCTTTACTTTTCCCTCTCTCCTCTTCTTCTTGTGCACTACCTTCCTCTTCAGTTTCTTTCCTCATCCCCTCGCCTTTCCTCCCTTTCCTCTCCTCCCTTCTCCCTCACCTTTCCTGTACCCCGTCCCTCCGGTCCCTTCCTTCCCTCCACTCGTTTCCTCCTTTCCTCTGGCATTTCCCTCCTCTCCTCCGGCATTTCCCCCTTCCCTCCCTTTCCGCTTACCACAATAAAATACTTCACCAGCGAATATTATATAAAGCAGCACTGAAGATAATACGAATGAAGCTTCCTGTGTCGCTTTTACTCTAACTTGGCCTAAAATTGTCATCTTACCATCTTGAATACGCGAAGTGAGACTAGAGATGAAATTAGTATATGTTGCTAGTCACGAAGAAGTGCCATGGAAAGGATGTAGAGCCACGGTATTGTCTTATTCTATACTAAAAAATAATAATGCTATGTCGGCTCTACCTTGGCCTAAAATTGCCATCCCTCCACCTTGAATACTGAGTTGAGACCAGAGATCGACGCTAGAATATGATGCTAGTCACGAAGAAGTGCCATGGAAAGGATGTCGAGCCACAGTATTGTCTGACTCTGGCACTGAGCTTCGCGAAATAAGCTGCAAGAGTAGATAATCCTGGGCCAAGTTAAGGTGAAAAGAGTGTAGCAATAGGAAAGCTCATTTTTTATACTTCGTTATTGGTACTGCTGGATGGTTTTATTGAAATTGTAAGGATATCTGTGTCTTTTTCCATTTATCCCTCTTTCATTTCCTTCTTTCTTCTTAAATTCTCCTCTCCCTCCTTCCTTTTCCACCCTCTTTCCTTCCCCTCCCTCCCTTCTTTCTATACTTCACTCCCTCCTTCCCTTCCCACCCTCTCTCCTTCCCCTTCTATCCTTTATGGCAGTTTTTCACATTGCTACACTTCGTTTCCTCCCTCCTGTCCATCATTTACCACCCTTCCTCTCTCTCTCTCTCTCTCTCTCTCTCTCTCTCTCTCTCTCTTTCTCTCTTTCTCTCTCTCCCTTCTGCCTCCCTCCCTCTCTCCATTTATTTCCTTCTTGCATGTTTACTTTCCACCATTCTTCCACGTCATTCACTTTCTCATCCATGTCTCACTCCTTCCAATTCTTCACGCCTGTCTTTCATTCCTCATTCCTTTCCTTACGTTTCATACTTATTTCTTCCTTGTACTCCTTCTTCTATGTTATTTTTTCTTATTTTTTATTTATTTCCATTTATTTTTTATATAATTTGCTTTTTACCCCTTTCCTTTTTCTCTTTCTGTCGTTCGTCTCGTATCTTCCTTTCCTTTTATAATTATCTTCTTTAATTCTTCTTTTCTCCAGTTTGTTCTTTGTTACTCCTCTTCCTTCTTCATTCCTAGCCTTCGCTTCTCTTGTTTTTCTGGTTTCCTTCCCTATTTCTTCCATCCCATTCTTACTACTACCGTTTTCCTTCATTCCTCTCCTTCACTTCGTATTGTCCTTGCCTCTTTCATTTCTTTCTTCCATCCCTCCTTCAGTTCTTCCTCCCTTTCTTCCTTCCTTCCTTCTCATTTTTACTCCATCCCTCTCTCCCTCTTCCTCTCCATCACCTCGCGTTTTCCCTCTCCCCTTCATTCCTTCGCTCGCATCTTTATTGCCCCCTCGCACGTGTAAGAAAACGTAAACACAAAACAGTTGATAGCCCTCTTGCACACACGCGTCAGCTGTTTCCACCATCACGCCGCCATTGCCACCCCTTATACCGTTATTCGCACGACTCCCATCTAAACACCACACCATATACACAAAAACAACTCTACTACACTCTTATCACTTTAACTTGGCCTAAAATTGTCTTCTTCCATCTTGATTGCTCGAATGAGATGCTAGTCACGAAGAAGTGCTATGGAAAGGATGTAGAGTCCGTGTTTTAATTTGCCCTTCATCTATGACAGTAAGTTAATGCTAGAGTATTGTGCCTGTCACGAAGAAGTGCTGTGGAAAGGATATAGTCATAGCATTGTCTTATTTAGTCACAAAGTTGCGTGAAATTGGTTGTAAAAGGATGAATATCTGAGCCAAGTTAAGGTGAAAGAACTGGAGATGCTTCTTTGTTTCGTTTCCTAGTTTCTTGTTCAGTGTGTGTGTGTGTGTGTGTGTGTGTGTGCACATTAACATAACGTATTTCAGTTGTCGCCGTAAGCCGGGAAAATGGATCAAATCTCTCTCTCTCTCTCTCTCTCTCTCTCTCTCTCTCTCTCTCTCTCTTTCGCAGGCACTTATATCGTACGTCTCCATAGACATCGTACCCCTGGCAGTCTGGGCTCTCCTTTGTTTACAAGTTCTCGTACACTTTTGATGAAACAGTCGTACACGGGCGAAACTTTGCCCTAAATTTCTTTCTCTCCTTGTGTGTGTGTGTGTGTGTGTGTGTGTGTGTGTGTGTGTGTGTGTGTGTGTGTGTGTGTGTGTGTGTGTGTGTGTGTTCGCTGAAGCTTACATATGATTAAAGGGAATTGAAAATGAAATTAGGAAATGACAGGAAGAAATGGGGGAAGAAGGAAAGATTGCGGTTAGAATGAGGAAGGGAAAAAAATTGGGATACTTAATTGAGAGGAAGAGAAGAGCGAAGGATGGAAGAAGAAAAGGGGGAGTGAAGAAGGAAGAGGGAGGAAGGAAAGGAGTGAAAACTGAGAGGAAGAGAAGTGGAGAGGAGGGAAAAGAAAAATGAAGTAAAACCCCAGAGGAAGAGGAGAGGGAAGGAGAAAAGGGGAGTAACAACTGAGACAGAATTGAGAGAAGAGGGAGGGAGGAAAGAGAAGAAAGTTAAAATTGACAGAAAAAGGAGGAGGGAGGAAAATGAAGAAAGGGGGCATAACAACTGAGAGGAAAAGAAGAGGGAAGGAGGGAAGAGAAGAGAGGAAGAGAATAGGGGAGGAGGAATGGGAAGAAAGGGGTTAAAAATGGAGATGAAGGAAGGAGGAAAGGACAAGGTAGGAAATAGGGAAAGGAAGAAAGGATTTAATCTACAAGAGCGTGTACCCAGGGCGTTAAGGCAGTTTTATATGTAAATATTTATGGATAATAGAAATGGAAATAGAATTATATATTTTATTGAACGTATGTGAAATGGGTTATGATAATAGGCCATTCCCCTTCCAATATACATACATACATATATACATACATACATTCATTCATACATACAGTACTAATACACACACACACACACACACACACACACACACACACACACACACCAGCATATATATGTAATGTATTATATGTATAAAATATATATATATAATTAGTATTCTCCTGCATGCATATATATACATGTAATAATGCTGATGAGTTTTTAGGAGAGAGAGAGAGAGAGAGAGAGAGAGAGAGAGAGAGAGAGAGAGAGAGAGAGATAGAGACAGAGAGAGAGAGCAACGACCCACCCACACTGCCTGGGTATACAGTATTCACATGTATATAAGAATCACTGGAATAATCTGTATGGAAATGGAGTGCCGCGAAAAATGTGTCACGAGTTGTTGTTGGAGGGAAGACGCTGAGTTAAAATTACCTCGGTTTTCTTGCCTACTGACTGTCCTTTCTCCCTGGCAGCTGAGGTCTAGGGGACGCTTTGTCTTAGGGGTGCCCTTTTTTTTCTTAATTTCTTCATGGTTTTTTTTTCCTGTTGCTTTGTGTTCTGGGTGTTTTTTTTTTCTTCATTTATTCATAGTTTCTTTTTTTCTTTCGTGTTTTATCTGTTTTGATATTTAAGAGTTCCCCTTCTATTTTCTCCTTTCCTGACGTTGAAATGAGTTTGTTTTGATTCCCTATTTTCGTGTGTTTTCTCATGTGCTTTATTTTTCAAGTTATTTTGCTCTTGTTTTTGGTTTTTCTTGTGTTCGTAGAGGCTGTGGGGAAAGTCACTTGTTTTTGTGGCTAAGAAAATAGCTTGTCTCTCTCCCAGCAGCTGTGTCGACCTCGCTCCTTCATATTTTCTTTCCTCCTCTTCTGTCTTTAAACGTCTTGTCTTGTTCTTTGAGTTATTCTAGTGATTCTTTTCCCTCCCCCTTTTCCTCATTGTGTTTCCGATTTAATTTGACTTTTTCTGTAGTTTTCTTGCCTCCTTTTCCTCTTGTATTTGCTTCTGTTGTCTTTTGTCTTGATTTTTCTTGTCCCCGTTGGCTTGTTTCCTGTGCCGTTATTTTTTTCCTTTACTTTTTCTGTTGTTGTTGTTGTTGTGTTGGGAGACTGGGGGAAATTATCGTGGTTTTTGTTGTTTAGGAAATTCTCTCTCTCTCTCTCTCTCTCTCTCTCTCTCTCTCTCTCTCTCTCTCTCTCTCTCTCTCTCTCTCTCTCTCCAGTTCAGTTTCTTAAAATTTGTTTTCTTGGTTTCCTCTTAATATTATAGAGGAGGAGGGACGAAGGACCAATGGAGAGAGAGAGAGAGAGAGAGAGAGAGAGAGAGAGAGAGAGAGAGAGGGAGAGAGAGAGAGAGAGTAAAAGTAGAAGGAAATGTTAGTTAAGTTGTTGAGAGAGAGAGAGAGAGAGAGAGAGAGAGAGAGAGAGAGAGAGAGAGAGAGAGAGAGAGGGAGGGAAAGGTGGAGGAAGAGAGAGGGAGGGAAAGGTGGAGGAAGAGAGAAGGAAGGGAAAGGTGGAGGAAGAGAGAGGAAGGGAAAGGTGGAGGAAGAGAGAGGGAGGGAAAGGTGGAGGAAGAGAGAGGGAGGGAAAGGTGGAGGAAGAGAGAGGGAGGGAAAGGTGGAGGAAGAGAGAGGGAGGGAAAGGTGGAGGAAGAGAGAGGGAGGGAGGAAGGAAGCGTCATCTGGCCATTCGTTGGTAGTCTTAATGTGGGTGACTGACTGTTACTACCTGTTACTGAGAGAGAGAGAGAGAGAGAGAGAGAGAGAGAGAGAGAGAGAGAGAGAGAGAGAGAGAGAGAGAGATCGCCTGGGCAACCTAATGAGAGGGTTCTAAAGAGGTTTTTCGCTCAGCTGAACCTTGCTTAAGTAGAGGTGAATACAACCCCCCCCCTCTCTCTCTTTCTCTCTCTCTCTGTCTCTCTCTCTCTCTGTCTCTCTCTCTCTGTCTCTCTCTCTCTGTCTGTCTCTCTCTCTCTCTCTCTCTCTCTCTCTCTCTCTCTCTATTTCTTTCCTAAACTTTTGAAACTTCTGTAATTCTTCACCTTCTTAAATCAGATGGTAAGCGTTCTCTCTCTCTCTCTCTCTCTCTCTCTCTCTCTCTCTCTCTCTCTCTCTCTCTCTCTCTCTCTCATTAACTTCACGTCCGGATCACCTTCTATGGACGGTTTGGTCTGTGTCATCTATGTAACTCTTCAAGGGCAAATAATTGACCTTGATTACGCTTCCCTAACCTTATTCAGTAGAGTTCAAATCACGTTACTGAGGAGGGATGGGATGGGTGGTAGTGATGTGTTGAAGATTGGGTGGTGTAGGAGCAGGTAAATGCAGAATCAATGAAGGAAGTGAAAGGAAAGAGTGAATGAGAAATATTGAAGCGAATTGTTAAGCAAGGGAATAGGAAGAAAATTGAATGAGAGAGAGAGAGAGAGAGAGGGGGGCGAGGAGGAAAGAATGAATGAAGGGAGTTAACAGTATATGTTTTTGAAGAGGAGTCAAGTTAGTGGGAGTGATGTGGGTGAGATTTTGTAAGAGGTATGTAAACAGAGAGAGAGAGAGAGAGAGAGAGAGAATAAAATGGAACAGAGAAAGGTAAAGATGGAGGAAAGAGATGAGTGAGAGAAAGAGGAAGGAATATAAGACGAGAGAGAGGAATGAGGAAAGGAGAGGGGAGAAAAACAGAGAATAGGAGACGGGAAAATGGAAGGAAGAGCCGAAGGAAAGGGAGAAAAGGAAATTAATGAAGGAAGGGAGGGAGAGAAGGAAGGACAGTGGGTGAGAGAGAATTAAAAACAAGATAGGAAGGATGGAGGGAGAAACTAGAGACAAAGGAATATCTGAAAAGGAAGGAAGGGAGAGGAAGGAAGGAAGAAAGGGAGTAAGAGAAGGAAGGATAGTGTAAGAGAAAAAAAAATACGAGAAAGGAAGGATGGAGGGAAAGCAAAGGAAGGAAGGTAGAGGTGAAGGAAGGAAGAAAGGGAGTAAGAGAAGGGAGGATAGTGGATGAGACGTGGGAGGGGTTATGTAAGAGAAATACAATGAACAGTTGAGGAGAAATTACTCTTGGCCATGTTTTTTACTCAATATGGGAGGAAGTCTGCACTATGTCAGGTGTCTCTATATATTTGTGAGGTGGAGGCAAGGTGGATGGTTGTGTGTGGAAGGTTGTGTGTGGAAGGTTGTGTGTGGAAGGTTGTGTGTGGAAGGTTGTGTGTGGATGACTGTGTGTGGATGGTTGTGTACAGATTGTTATGTTTGGATGACTGTGTGTGGATGATGGTGTGTGGATGGTTGTGTATGGATGGTGGTGTGTGGATAATGATTGGGGTCATTTTGTAGGCATGATGCTGGGAGTTCGTATTTCTGTCTGGCTTTCTCTTTCCTGTGTTAATGTTAAGATCCTGCCTCACTCCATCCTTAGGTGGGAAGAGGCGATGATGATGATGATGATGATGATGATGATGATGATGATGATGATGATGATGATGATGATGAGGAGGAGGAGGATGAAGGTGGGATGATGTATGAAACGTGAGATGTTGATGATGATGATGATGATTGTGGGGGAGATCGTGGGAGAGACTGTCTAAGATTTAAAATATATCATAGTAAAGAATGAATGTATGGATTGTGTGTGTGTGTGTGTGTGTGTGTGTGTGTGTGTGTGTGTGTGTGTGTGTGTGTGTAGGAAGTTGTAGGAAGCATAGTGAAGGAGCAAAATGTGCCTGAAAGTATAGGGGACATGTGTTTTGTGTGTGTGTGGGTAGGAGGAGTGAGCGTGTTTGGATGTGTGTGCGTGTGATTCATGTAAGTGTTTGGTTGATGAGGGTGTGGGTGTGCGTAGGTGTGTGTGTGTGTGTCTGTCGATTTGTGTACGTGTGCGTTTTTGCGGGTGCGAGGAGAATGAATGGATGCTTTAATGGTGAGAAAGAGTGTGTGCGTGTGTGTGTGTGTGTGTGTGTGTGTGTGTTGTGTGTGTGTGAATAGATAGTACTGAATCGAAAGTGTCTGTACTTGATAAATGTGTTGGGGTGTGGTTGAAAAGTGTCAGGAATAAATGATATATGTGGTTTGTGTGTGTGTTTGTTTGTGTGCGTGTGTGTGTGTGAATCATGATTGTGTAGGTATGATTGAGGGGTATTGTGTTTCGTTTTCAGAGCGCAGGTGTGTGTGTGTGTGTGTGTGTGTGTGTGTGTGTGTGTGTGTGTGTGTGTGAGAGAGAGAGAGAGAGAGAGGCAGGCAGTAGATTTGCATACATTCACACTACTGGTGCATATTTTGACTCATGGAGAGAGAGAGAGAGAGAGAGAGAGAGAGAGAGAGAGAGAGAGAGAGAGAGAGAGAGAGAGAGAGAGGAGCACAGTGACACCAGAATACCACCCTCTTACCACACAACCACCACACCTTCTATTCCCAAGGTGACAAACTTTACACACCTTAGCCTCTCTCTCTCTTTCTCTCTCTCTCTCTCTCTCTCTCTCTTCTCTCTTTCATAGTTATTTTAATCTTTCTTGTCCTTTTGTCTCTTTCTACACCTCTTTCTTCCCTCTCCCTCCATTCCTTCTCCTCCTACCCTGTCTCTTTTCCCCTTCCTTCCTTCTTTCGTTTATTCAGTCTTTCATTCATTCATTCTTTGCACATAGTGTCTTCGCTTCTCTTTCTCCACTTCTCATCCCTTTTCCCTCTCCTCCCCTCTCCTCTCCTCTCCACTCTTTCATCGTCCCTTCCACTCTTTCTTACTTCCTCGTTCTTATCCCACTCTTCTCTCCTCCCCACTTTGCCATTTTCCCCCTCCCCCTGTTTTTCCTCCACCCACCATTCTCTTTCCTCCATGTCTCCCTCTTCCCTCGCTCATTCGTTCCCATCATCTATTCCCTCCTTCCTCTATCTCTCCTCCACCGCTCCCTCCTTTCCTCATGTCTTCTTCTCCTCTTTGACTGTTTTTGTTTTCACTGTGTCGTCTTCCTTCGCCTTCTTACATTTGCCTCCTCTCTTCCCTTCCCTTCCCTTCCATTCCCTTCCCTTCCCATGCCTTCCCATGCCTTCCCTTCCCTTCCCATGCCTTCCCTTGCCCTCCCTTCCCTTCCCTTCCCCTCCTCCATCTTCCCCTCCCTCCCTTCACCTCCATTTCAACACATCTTCCTCGAGCAATTTAAGTAACACGCAAATGGCTGTATCAGTTTTTAACACCGTTTTTGCTGGATTGTGGTGGTTTAGTCCGAATGGCGTTGGTGTGTAATAGTGGTAGTTGTGGTAGGTGGTGGTGGTGGTGGTAGTTGTGGTGAGTGGTGGTAGTTATGATGGAGAATGGTGGTGGCTGTGAATATGGATGGTGGTAGTTGTGGCGGTGGATGCTGGTGTTAGTTGTGTTGGTGGATGGTGATAGTTGTGGTGGTGGTGGTGGTGGTGGATTGTGGTTGTTATGGTGGTGGGTGGTGATAGTTGTGGTGATGCTGGTAGGAGAAGTGTGGGAGGGGTGGTAGTAGTAATAGTAGTAGTAAGAATGGGACAATTCTGTAGTGGTGGTGATTTTGCAAGATGTAATGATAGTGTGATCATGCATTTCCCTCCCCCACACACTACACCCCCTGACATTCCAGAGAGAGAGAGAGAGAGAGAGAGAGAGAGGTACACACTAGATATGAATTGCTTGGATTCTTAAATAATATATACCATGATCATACAGTACATACATCCATCGGTGTTTACATAAGAGATTTTATAGTTACGTAGATAATAGATAGATAGAGAGATAGATATAGATAGATAGACTGATAGATGGAGAGATAGATAGATAGAAATTTGTCTTAGAAGTTGGATTGCCTTGTAAAGGATATAGATAGATAGATAGATAGATTGATGGGTAAATCGATGGACAGAATGGAGCATGTTTGGTAATTCAGATGAAGACATGAAGGAGTCAAAGGAGAGTCGTCAGCATAGTTAGAGATATAGAGGAGTGAAATAGATAAACTAGATAGATAGACACTCCCTTAAGGCGTTGCTAAGAGTCACATTTGGATCATCTTACAATGGTTTTCCGCCTCTAACCCCGTAGGGAAAAATCCATTAAAGTTCCGTTTCTCCTTTTTTATACAGGGTGGTGCAAATATAACGCTTCCCTTCAACTCCCTCTTGCGATTTTGTGTGTTTTGTTGTGGGGGCGGCTTAACGATTTAAATGTCTGTATTATTTAAAGTTTCTTATTCCACTACCACACTCGTGCCCACACCAGCAGACAGTCAGCATTATCAGTCCGTCTCCTACTCCCACTGTCATTTCCACACCCACACCCACACCGGCAGACTGAGCCGCCCTCATCATCAGTACCAGCAGCAGCAGCAGCATCCATCATCATCACCCTCAGTCACCATTATCATCACCACCCCACCATAACTCTGACCCTCATCATCATCATCATCATCATCATCATCATCATCATCATCATCATCAACCACCCCCACTATAACTTATCATCATCATCATCATCATCATCATCATCATCATCATCCACCTTCCCCCCCACTTCAAGATGAAATTGTCAAAGAACACCAGGTTACAAAAGAGAGAGAGAAAAAAGTGACAGTGTATGTGTGTTGTGTTCATGACGTCAGGGCGTGGGGTGAAAGCTGAGAGAGAGAGAGAGAGAGAGAGAGAGAGAGAGAGAGAGAGAGAGTGGGGACATAATACATATACAAATACATATACTAAGCTTCGTACATACATACATAGATACATACATACATACAGAGTGAATAGCCGTACGAGCGAAGGTGAAGGAAAATCATTATACGAGGACGAGAAAGAATCAGCCTTTTTTGTAGTGGAGATAGATATAGATAGATAAAAGAATGGATGGATAGATAGGGGTAGTTGTAGGGATATAGAATGATGGATAGACATTGTAGTAGATAGATAGGTAGATAGATACATTCATAGATATAGGGAGGTAGATAGATAGACACCTCCTCCTCCTCCTCCTCCTCCTCCTCTTCTTCCTCCTCCTCTTCCTCCTCCTCCTCCTCCCCCTCTTCCTCTTCCTCTTCCTCCTCCTCCTCCTCCTCCTCATCTTCCTCTTCCTCTTCCTCTTCCTCTTCCTCTTCCTCCTCCTCCTCCTCCTCCTCGTAGCACATTTAGATATCCTTATGTAAGAGTGAAAGCTTTTACACTAGCGTCGAGGGTTGAAAGACAGACAGACAGACACAGTAGATAGATCGATCGATAGATAGTTACATAGATGGGTAGACAGGTAGAAAAATATAGTGGGAGTTTTGTGTTACTACTGTGCCATCCATCATCATCATCATCATCATCATCATAACACACTTACACACCATATATGAGAGTGACAGAAGAGAGAGAGACTTGCTTCTTTCTCTCTGATGCTTTGGGGTACTTTAGGTGTGTGTGTGTGTGTGTGTGTGTGTGTGTGTGTGTGTGTGTGCTTTAACTGTGTAGCCTTATATTCATGCTGTTTTTTTTCTTGGTCTTGCTTTTGTTGTTCGTGATGATGATGATGATGATGATGATGATGATGATGATGATGATGTGGCAGAAGTTTAGTTTTCCGAGGTCGTTTTCCAGTGACCTGATCTTATGTTAGGACTAAGGGTGACTCTCTCTCTCTCTCTCTCTCTCTCTCTCTCTCTCTCTCTCTCTCTCTCTCTCGCCGGTAACTCAATAGAAACTTCTACTTTGGGTCGACCTGTAATTTAATAACCATAGCGGTTCCCATTTTTTGTAACTCTCTCTCTCTCTCTCTCTCTCTCTCTCTCTCTCTCTCTCTCTCTCATAGAGCACACAGCCCTTAATAATGATGGTGGTGGTGATGGTGGTGATGATGATGATGAACTTCTAAAAGCATCTTAATTGATCACACTTATTTCTTCTGATAATTCATCCTGACAGCAAATCTTTTTCTTATTTACAGGTAAACACAAACCAGAGGGAAGGAACACAGTCACTAAGCAAGAAAGAGAGAGAGAGAGAGAGAGGGAGAGAGAGAGAGAGGGAGGGAGGGAGAGAGAGAGAGGCAGTCGCGTAATACATTTTCTCTCAGATCTTCTTTATCGTTTTCTATGCCAGCTTGGGCCGAGCAGACATAATATATAATCGTAATTTTTTCCTTTCTGTCTTCGTGTCTGTGTTTTTTTTTTAATCTGATTATTCCGTTTTGTCTCCTGTCTTCGTTGTGATTATTTCCATTTTGTGATTTTTGGTGATTTAAACATTTCGTGATTTTGGTGATTTTCATTGTGTGGTTCTTGTCTTTTGTCTTTTTTGTCTTTCGTGATTTTTCAGTTTTTTTTTGTTATTTTTCTGTGTTATTTTTTGGGATTGTCTTTTCGTGATTTTTCCTTTTTGTCTTTGGTGATTTTTTGCGGTGATTTTTCCATATTGTTTTGTATATGAGAGAGGGGTGTGAGTTGGGAGCAGGGCCGTGAAATGGCGGGGGACAGGGCGACGTGGGGGCGATTTGTTTGTGGCCACCCCGAACGAGATTGAGGCAATAGATAGATAGATAGATAGTGAAATTATCGACTCACTGGGGAAAGGTGCACTGATACTGTAATTTCCTGGTGGTGTGTATAGCGGTCTTGTGTGTATAGCGAGACTCTTGACACCTGCTGTAAGTCAGGGATTTGGGAGAGAGAGAGAGAGAGAGAGAGAGAGAGAGAGAGGCACCTGGCTCTATACCTTAGTCTCTCCCTGCCTTAATATATTCCTGCCTCACTCTACCCCTGCCTCACTCTACCCCTGCCTCACTCTACCCCTGCCTCACCCTACCCCTGCCTCACGCTACTCCTGCCTCACGTTACTCCTGCCTCACTCTACCCCTGCCTCACTCTACCTCTGCCTCACTCTACCTCTGCCTTACCCTACCCCTGCCTCACTCCTACCCCTGCCTCACTCCTACCTCTGCCTCACTCCTACCTCTGCCTCACTCTACCTCTGCCTCACTCTACCTCTGCCTTACCCTACCCCTGCCTCACTCTACCCCTGCCTCACTCTACCCCTGCCTCACTCTACCCCTGCCTCATCCTACCCCTGCCTTACCCTACCCCTGCCTTACTCTAATCCTGCCTCACTTCACTACCATCACCACAGCAACCACACTCACCGCCACCACAATTGCGGTAGAATGTGTTTGTTACTGCTTGGCCCATCAGCCAGGTCATATAGTTACCCCGCGAAATTCACTTAGAGAGAGAGAGAGAGAGAGAGAGAGACAGACAGAGACAGAGACACAGAGAGAGAGAGAGAGAGAGAGAGAGAGAGACAGACAGACAGACAGACAGAGCGACAGACAGACAGACAGAGAGTATGCATGAGAGAATTTATGGAGACGAGTAACTGGATAGTACCATTTGATGAGAGAGATTAAGAGAGAGAGAGAGAGAGAGAGAGAGAGAGGGTATTGGCTGATAGATAAATCCTAGCATCTATCTATCAACGAGGTCAGAGTGTTACCCCGGGAAATTCTCTTTTGGTCCAGTATTGCTACATTGGTGAAGGTTAGCCGGTTCTGTGGGGTACGATCCGGGACTGGGGGGTTTACGTACACACACACACACACACACACACACACACACACACACACACACACACACACACACACACACACACACACACACACACACACACACATGCATACATACTTATACACACAACAGCCATCCATTCATCCATCCATACCTACATACATACACAACGTACATACATACATACATACTGAACATAAATATACATGAATCTCTCTCTCTCTCTCTCTCTCTCTCTCTCTCTCTCTCTCTCTCTCTCTCTCTCTCTCTCTCTCTCCAACTAACTTCGTGTTACGTAGCCTTTGCCCATTACCGGTGGTGGAAGTCAGCAACCTCTCTGACTGTGTAGTAGTAATAGTAGTAGTAGTAGTAGTAGTAGTGGTGGTGGTAGTAGTAGTAGTAGCAGTAGTAGTGGTAGTGGTGGTAGTAGTAGTAGCAGTAGTAGTGGTGGTTGTGATGGTAGTGGTGACTGGTAGTGATGATGGTATTGATGTTGGTTGGAAGGTGGGACGTATGGTGGTGGTGGTAGGCGTAGTGATGATGATAAATATTGGTGATGGTGATGATAGTAGTAGTGGTGGTGGTGATGAGGATTGATGTGTGTGGTGCTGGTGATTGTGGTGATGTTAGTTATGGTGGTGATGGTGGTTGTGGTGGAGGTGGTAGTGCGTTTGTAATAATTTTGGTAGTTGTGGTTGATGGTGGTGGTTAGAATTGTGGTTGGAATGGTGAGAGAAATATTTTGTGGCTTATGGGTGAAATTCTGTTGACATTGATAGGACTTTGACCCCTAGAGAGAGAGAGAGAGAGAGAGAGAGAGAGAGAGAGCAATGAATATATTTTTTTTTTACTAGATATGGTACTATAATGGTGATGGTGGTAAGTGAAATATTGTGATAAGGTTATAATTCTGTTGACATTGGTAGGATTTTCACCCTTATAGCACTTTTGTTTTCATCAGACGGGACTGGGCCACCAAATTGATCAGTAAGTCTTGGTTTCGTGGTAGTCGAAGAGCCTTAGGTATGAGGAGGGAATGAGTCTCCTTGGTTACTAGTCAGAAATACTTCCAGTCTGACTACACCGAGCCACCAACTGACCTAAAAAGGATTACGGATGATTTTCAGATAAGAACACGTAATATAATAAAAATAATTGAAATAGATTAATTGATTACATAAATGCCTTATTAATTTTGATGATTGAATACGATGCATCAACTCGGATATTACATGTTTTACCATTAAGTTTCATATGGCACTTCCGTATATTAATTTCTGTTTGTGGATTCAGTACGTGAGTTGTAATGTCGACCTGATATGGGAATTGTAACTTGATACTTGAATATTATTTTGTGAGTTTTGTTTGTCCACGTGGAGAGGATGGAGAATTTAATTGGATAGGAGTGTGTGTGTGTGTGTGTGTGTGTGTGTGTGTGTGTGTGTGTGTGTGTGTGTGTGTGTGTGTGTGTGTGTGAGGTGGAAGAGGAGAGAGGGAAGGGTAAATCGAGGATGAGGTGGAGGGATGAGGTTGGAGAGGTGTCCGAGGGAGGGCAGTGTGATTTGATTATTCCCCTGTTCCTACCAATCCCCAAGGCTTCAGTTCTTGGTTATATGGTTACCACCCAACGCAGTAGATGGTTTCATGGATTACTGGAAGCCATTTGCCTTGTCTAGTCATCTGAAGGTAGCACTACATCACTTGAGTGGATGGTAGCCGCGAGTTGTAATAACTGAAATAGGAAACAAGAAAAAATCATTGAAGGAGATTATAGGACATAGGTTAAAACAGCTGTAAGAATATGATACCGAGACATTCAGCAGAGAAAGTGCATTACATCAGTTGAGTGGATGGTGGCCGCATGTTTTAATGACCAAAAAAAAAGAAGAAATAAAGAAAATAATACGATATAAAACACCACTACGAAACTCAAACACCTAACATTCAGCGGAGAAAGTCATAAATTCCACACACACACACACACACACACACACACACACACACACACACACACACACACACACACACACACACACACACACACACACACACACACACACACACACACACACACACACAAGCGTAAACACAACA
>NC_137068.1:445000-520000 GCF_032717465.1 Coenobita brevimanus | reverse complement strand
CCCGAGCTCCCTCCCCTTCCTCTCCCAGCTCCCTCCCCTTTCCTCCTTCCCCTCCCCCTCCCCCTCCCTTGCCCAGCTCCTCTACCCATGCCTTGTTCCCCCCCCCCACTTCTCAGAGCACAGTGAAAGTTAGATGCCCCGTTAAGTGTGGTGGTGGTGGTGGCAAGGACTTCCCCACCACACACACACACACACACACACACACACACACACACACACACACACACACACACACACACACACACACACACACACACACACACACACACACACACACACACACACACACACACACACACACACACACACACACACACACACACACACACACACACACACACACACACACACACACACACACACACACACACACACACACACACACACACACACACACACACACACACACACACACACACACACACACACACACACACACACACACACACACACACACACACACACACACACACACACACACACACACACACACACACACACACACACACACACACACACACACACACACACACACACACACACACACACACACACACACACACACACACACACACACACACACACACACACACACACACACACACACACACACACACACACACACACACACACACACACACACACACACACACACACACACACACACACACACACACACACACACACACACACACACACACACACACACACACACACACACACACACACACACACACACACACACACACACACACACACACACACGGCAAAGAAAGTGGCAAACGGTACACTGGAAATGGGCAGACACACAGAACAACATTCCTCCCCCTTACCAACACCGCCACACGCTGGAACTGTACGGAGGGTATACAGAGTTGTGTGTGTGTGTGTGTGTGTGTGTGTGTGTGTGTGTGTGTGTGTGTGTGTGTGTGTGTGTGTGTGTGAGAGAGAGAGAGAGAGAGAGAATTGTTATGGAGTCCAGTGTTCTATGTTCTATGGTATTGGTTTATAATTGTTTGTTGTGATTGTTTTTGTGACGTGTGATTGTGTGTGGTTGATGGTTTTTTATTTTCTGATTGTGTGTGTGTGTGTGTGTGTGTGTGTGTGTGTGTGTGTGTGTGTGTGTGACCGTTAGCGCTCCATCAGGCCTGTAATCCCTTCACCATTAGGAGTCATCCATGAACTGAATATAATGGTGTAGCCGTTTTATTACTATTTATTTTTGTGATGGAAAGGCGCCTTCACGTGGTGGCACATGACGGGGCAGTGGGTCTTTCTGGTTATACACATGTCCCTAAGTCCCCTCTCTCTCTCTCTGTCTCAAGGAGGATGATGGTGGACTGCGGAGGAGGGGTAACTTGAGCCTCTAGTCCTTTGGGTTGAAATGAGCCTCGGGTGGGAACTACTGCCATTACAATCCTCAATGTTTATTTTGAATGTTTTAGATGTTACGTCTTGGGGTTCCAGCTACTATTACGACCATTACTACTGCTACTACTACTACTACTACTACTACTACTACTACTGCAATCCTAAGTGTTTGTTTTGGATGTTACGTCTTGGGGTTGCGTCTACTACTGTCTTAATCCAATGTGTTGTATTTTTGATATATTAGTTCCGTATACCATTTGCCTTTCTCTAATACTGACACGCATTGTATAAGTAACTTCTGGAGAATATTACCTTTAATTGTGATGTACGTACGTGTGTAAGGTGTGTGATGAGATAGGATTCCAGGGGCTTAAATGGTGAGTGAATTAGTGTGTGGCCCAGTTCATTTGCCATATTGTTGATTGTTTTCTCAGTGTTTTGTGTGTGTGTGTGTGTGTGTGGACCCTACCTGACCCCAGCTGTGTGTAGGAAAAAGAGGTGAAATGATGATGATGATGATGGTGATGGTGGTGGTGTGATGATAATGAGGATGATGGTGGTGATGATGATGATGATGATAGTGGTTGATGATGGCGGTGGTGATAATGGTGGTGGTGATAGTGGTTGTTGGTGGTGGTGGTGGTGATAATGATGATGATAGTAGTTGATGATGCCAGTGGTGATAATGAGGATGATGACGGTACAAGGTAGGCATTTCCCCCTGCCATATTTAGCGTGAGCCAGGGGAAGGGGAGGGGGTGAAGAAAGAGAGATTGGGGAGGGGGAAGTGGGGGAGGGGAGGAAACGAGAGAGTGTATGTATGGGAAGAGTGAGTGAATTAGGGTAGGGAGGAGAGTAGGGAGTGAGAATATGAGAGAAGGATGGAGGAGATGGAACAGAGGGAGGAGAGGAGGGAATATGGAGGGGGGAGGGGGGAGGGAAGAGAAGTGGGAGGGGAGGGGGGAAGGGGAGAAGAGAAAGCTAGTGAAAGTGCGTGTGTGAGGTCGGGCATTAGGTCAGGTTGAGATGCCCCACGTGTGTTTGATTCTCTCTCTCTCTCTCTCTCTCTCTCTCTCTCTCTCTCTCTCTCTCTCTCTCTCTCTCTCTCTCCTCTCTCTCCTCTCTCTCTCTCTCTCTCTCCTCTCTCTCTCCTCTCCTCTCCTCTCCTCCTCCTCCCATTTATTTATGACCCACTGTGTATTTTACCTGGCTATCTTTCGTGACCTGACCCTAGCCTCGGACATTATATTCCCATCCTGTCCTCTTTTCTCATTTCCTCCTATTTTTCTCTTTTTCTCTCCCTCCTCGCCTCTCTCCTCCTCCTCTTACTTTTCCTCCTCTCCTCCAAATATACTGCCTTTCCCTCTCCTCGTCTTTTCTTCTCTCCGTTCAGTTCCAGCAACTTTAGTACCTTCGTCTCTCCTCCTCTTCCCTTTTTCTTCTGTTCCTCTTTCCTCTTCTCCTTTTCTCCTTCTCTTGTTTTTTTCTCCTTCTCTCTTCTCTCCTTTTCTCTTCTCCTTTCTCTTTATTTCTCTTCTTTTTCTCCTCTTCTTTCCTTCTTTGGTCTTCATATACTCTTTTTTTTTCTGGTACGGTAGTTTGCCCAGACCTGTGGATTCACTTATTCGTACCTTCTCTTCCCTCGTTGAGAGAGAGACACACACACACACACACACACACACACACACACACACACACACACACACACACAGAGGCAGAGAGAGAGAGAGAGAGAGAAGGAGAGTACACTTTGAGAAAAATAAATGGTAATAAACAAACAAGTCTTGCATGAGAATCTCGTACCTGCTCATCCGTGTCAGCCATGTGCAACGCGTCCACCAAAATTAGTGCATTTATTCATTCATTCACCTCTTGTGTATATTGACTCTCTCTCTCTCTCTCTCTCTCTCGCAAAGCATTCTTACTCTTTATTTCGTATCCTCTTCTTGAACTAAGGAAGAATAGCAAAGTCTGGTCACACACACACACACACACACACACACACACACACACACACACACACACACACACACACACACACACACACACACACACACACGTAATCGCTTTCAAAACACCTTTACATAAGCGCTGCGTATTGTTTTACTCATTTTAAGCAACCATCCTCCTCACTTTCACACCAACACAACTCTCTCTGTCTGTCTGTCTGTCTGTATGTGTCTCTCTCTCTCTCTCTCTCTCTCTCTCACACACACACACACACACACACACACACACACACACACACACACACACACACCACTTTATAAAGCTGTTAAGTATGTAAGAATGATATTAATGAACTTAAAGATTATTCATTCTTATCCTTAGTAATATTAACTGAATGTCACTAGATAGGTAGGTAGGTAAGTAGGTAGGTACTTCGGTAGGTATATAAGTAGGTTAGGCAGGAGTTTATACAGGTTGGTAGGTAGGTAGGTGTGTCAGTAGGTAGGTTGGTTGGTAGGTGGTGATGAAGATTGTGTTTAGTCCCTTACTTCTATCCTTCCTTCTTTCCTTCCTTCGTTCCTTTCATCCATCCATCCATCCATCATTCCTTCCTTCCTTCCTTCCGTCGTTCCGTCCTTCCTTCCTTCCTTCTGTATTTTTCTCATTTCTCTTCCCCCGTCCTGCCCTTTGTAGCTTGCTTCCTTCCTCCATCCACCCTTCTTTTCTCTCAGGCATCCTCTCTCCTTCCCTCCCTCCTTTCCTCACTTCATTTTTTCCCTCCTCCATCCTGCTTACCTCACTTCCTCCCTCTTCCCGCGTCTCATTTCCCTTCAACCTTCACTCCTCATATTTCCTTCCCTCCCTCCCTCCCTTCCTCCTTCTCTCCCTCCCTTCCTCCTTTTTCTTGTTCCCTTCCAGCTTTCTTACCTCATTCACATCTCTTCCATCTTTACAACCATCCCTTCCACCTCGCTTCCTTTTTTCTTCCTCTCATTCTTCCTCTCCTTCCTCTCCATCCTTCCTTCCTTGCTTCCTTCCTTCCTCCCTCCTCTTCCTTCCTCTCCTTCCTCCTCTTCCGCCCTCCCTCCTTCCCTCTACCAGGGTTCCATTAAGAATTTTTCCTTACCACACCGTGACACTGGTAGAGAGTTGTAAGATGCTCTCTCTCTCTCTCTCTCTCTCTCTCTCCCTACATAATATTCAGTTTTACGACAGCATCTTCCGATTACCCCGTCTACTCTTACCTACCTACCTGCGTACCTACCTACCTACCTGCGTACCTACCTACCTACCTACCTGCCTACACTACCTACCTACCTACCTACCTGCCTACCTGCCTACCTACTTACCTGCCTACCTACCTACCTACTTACCTACCTACCTACCTACCTACCTGCCTACCTACCTGCCTGCCTACCTACCTGCCCACCTACCTATCTGCCTACTTACCCACCCACCTACACTCTTAGACATCAAATTACCACCTTTCCATCTGTAATATTAACCTGGAACAAAAGATTAACACTGGAACATGATGCCAGTCACGAAGAAGTGCTGTGTGAGGGTCGTAATATTGTCTTAGATGTGGGAAATAAGATGCAAAAGAACGAAAATCTGGGCCAGGTGAAGGTGAATGGACTAGAGAGAGAAGCATAGTCTTTCATTCAGTTTTAATCTTCAGTTCCGTTTCATTTAGTTTCGCCTTTGTTTCCCTTCGTTTTAAATAGTTTCGTCTCTCTCTCTCTCTCTCTGTCTCTCTCTGTCTCTCTCTCTCTCTCTTCTTTTGTTTACATGTCGAATCAGCCGTTAGGAGAGCTCGGCCTGAAAATCCCAATTCGGTACTTTTGCAAACAGTACCCAAGTCGTCACCATCCATTTTTTTCTTTCTCCGATCCGGGGCCGAATGAGTTTGGGAACCGGATTAGCAAAAGCGAGGTGCGTGGCGGAGGACTTTAGCCGAGTTGGTTTGTTGCCGAATGAGTTTGTGGCGAGTTGTTTGGCTTGCTGGTAGTGGTGAAGAAGAGTTTGGGGAACGTAGAGAGAGAGAGAGAGAGAGAGAGAGAGAGACAGACAGACAGACAGAGACAGAGACGTCATTATCCCTGAGAAGTTATATAGCCGAAATATTAATAGGAACGCGTTAACACAATTCGTGAAATAAGTAAAGGATAGTACAGCATCAGAAGACACTACTCAGCAGCTCTCTCTCTCTGTATCTATCTATCTATCTATCTATCTGTCTGTCTATCTGTCTCTGTTTATCACAAAGTTCCTAAATATATCCATATATCTACCAATTAATCTGTCTAATGTCAGTCTTTATATATCTTACATTCTCGGTATCAGTCTAGCTCTTTATTACTCTCTCTCTCTCTCTCAGTTTCGTAATTTCGTCCGCATAATACCTGTTGCTCTTGACCTAAAAGTTTTTAGCTCCGGATCAGTGCAGTTCCCCCTGTTCAATTATAGGGCTTAGATGGAAGAAAATGGCTGTGTGTGTGTGTGTGTGTGTGTGTGTGTGTGTGTGTGTGTGTGTGTGTGTGTGTGTGTGTATTGTCTGTCTGTCTCTCTCTCTTTCTCTCTCTCTCTCTAATCCTGTGAACGAACTGACCTCTTAGTCTTAAATGTTATGGGAAATTACACGTTTTTTCATAGTTAATTCCCAGGCACGTGACCCTAATCTCAATTCATTTAATTTTTTTCTTTTCTTCGTACATGTTGACCTGGTGTAAAGTGGGATGACATTTTTTAATATTAATGTCAGGTGCTTTCGTTCAGTGCGGGATATTGGTGTTATTTTTATTATTATTATTATTATTATTATTATTATTATTATCAGTAGTAGTAGTATTGGTGGTGGTGTTGGTTGTGGTTGTGGTGGTGGTCTAGTTGCAGCAGTAGTAGTAGTAGTAGTATGGTAGTGGTAGTAGTAGTAACCCGAGGCTTACTTCAACGTACACCCAGTGGACTACAGGCTGATGTTACCCTTTTTCACTCGTCTCTCTCTCTCTCACACACACACACACACACACACACACACACACACACACACACACACACACACACACACACACACACACACACACACACACACACACACACACACACACACACACACACACACACACACACACACACACACACACACACACACACACACACACACACTGATAATACAGCTTGGACACCGACACGGAAAAGTGAGGGTTTATCTCGACAGGTGCATTTGCCCATTTCCTGATTAGAGAGAGAGAGAGAGAGAGAGAGAGAGAGAGAGAGAGGGAGAGAGAGGCAGACAGACAGACAGACAGAGGGATGGGGTACAAATCAGAATCATTCACTGCTCCAAATCCTTAAATGCAAATACCCCCATGCATATGCACCAGTAAATCCAATTTGACACTGGCATTGACACACGACCTAGATTGACACGACGGACATGCACTGACCTGAAACGACACCATTATATGACACTGACCACTAGACTCTGGTTCGTATGACCTTTCGAGTTCATTTTTGGTCCCTCCTGAGTGGTTTGTTTAAGTTTTTAGGAGAGATTGGTAGTAGTGGTGTTTATCTGCGTCTTCATGTGGTGTTATGTGAAGTTGATTCAGTTGGTTAGGCAGGCAGGAAGGCAGGAATTCAGGCAGGCTGGCTCTCGCTCACTCACTCACTCACCTCCCTCAGCCAGTCAGTCAGTCAGTCAATCAGTCAGACACTCACTCACTCACTCACTCACTCACTCACCTCAGTCAGTCAGTCAGTCAGTCAGTCAGTCAGTCAGTCAGTCAGTCAGTCAGTCAGTCACTCACTCACTCACTCACTCACTCACTCTCTCAGTCCTTCTGGCACAAAGTATTGAGATAGGTAGGTACGTGGGTAGGTATATGTGTAAGTAGGTAGGCTGGTAATCAGAAATGGAGTACTATGTAGAAGAGAGAAGGGTTGGGGTAGGCAAGATATGTAGGTAGGTTAATGTATAGAAGGATAAGTAGGTAGACTGCTGAGGTATGTAGGTAGGTAGGCAGGTAAGTAGGAATGGAGGGATTGAATGGAATATTACGTAGATAGACAGGTAGATAGATAGATAGATACAGAGGGGGGAGGGATGAGTGATGACGTAAAGGAGTGTCACATAGGCAGGCCGTTTGAATTTTCGAAACGGCTATCTTGATATTAGTTCAGTCAGAGAGGTCAAATATTTATCCCAGTTTGTACGCAGGTAAAAGTGACAAAAGCCTTGAAGCTTGTCCAAGGGCAAGACACTTCACGCTCTGCTTAACCCCGGGAGAGAGAGAGAGAGAGAGAGAGAGAGAAAGTTGGTGTAGATAGATCGATGGATAGATAAGTAAATAGGCAAATAGGTAAATAGTTTGGTATATGGGTAAATAGATGAGTGTGTGTGTATGTGTGTGTGTGTGTGCAGGGAGGGGGGAGTGTAGGTGAATAGATGGGTGGTTATGTGTGTGGGGGGATGGAGGGTGTTTGTGTGTGTGGGGGGTGAGGGGTGGAGGCTTCTGAGCATGTATATATATTACGTCTATTAAGATTTTGTCCTAAGCACCATATATAGTTGCAAATATGTGGCTAGTAAGCTATCTGTGTGTGTACATGTATATACACTTTATATTCATCTGTGTATGTATGTATGGATGGATGTGTGTATGTATTTATGTATGCATTGATGTATGTATGTATGCCAGGGACTAAGCATGTGTGTAACTCCATGATAAATCACCTCAGACTCTCCCAAGCGACAATACTACAATAAATCTAAAGAGACAATAATCCAACAGTGCAAGAAGGAGAATAGACAGGTAAATATTATTGCCTTATCACCCAGGTCTCTCTCGGTGACCTTGTAGCGGGGTGTGGTCAGGCGAGAAGTGATAATAGAGAGAGAGAAAAAGAGAAAATAGGAAAACATGAGATTGTGGTGGGGTGTGGCAGGTGTGCAGAGAAATATAACCAGGGGAAGAGCATGTAGAGTAAGAGTGAGAGAGACAAAAGGGGTGGGGGGGGTTGAAGTAAGAAATAATCAAATGAGTTAATCATGAAATTATATCCTCAGAGTTTAAAAAAAAAAAATCATATAAGAAAGAGAGAATAAGTAACAAAATCAGTCATTCCAAAATTGTCATTCCTCGGACGTTCAGAAAAGTAAGATTACAAGTCGGAAATCAAAAAATGAAATGTATCAATTCAAAAATGTCAATGCTATGCTCAGTCAGTCTAGATATGTATAGAAATGTAGACGCTTATCTTAAATGTCAGGACCAACTTGCCTAGCCCCGGCCTCCTGCACTCCTCGTGGGGCAACGTAGGATTGGATGATGGATGGATGGATGGATGTAGGGTTATGACAAACTCAAAAATATAAATCTGATTCAGTTCTAACTTGTCAATCATATGAACATTCACTCCTGTCCTTGTGTGGTTTGCTGTAGGGGAGGAAGCTGGGAGTCATGTTTTTGGTCACGGTTGGTCGAGTGAGACAGCCTTGTTGACACCCCCTGCCGCTGAGGTTGTCTGTGTGTGTGTGTGTGTGTGTGTGTGTGTGAGAGAGAGAGAGGGGGAGGGGGAGCGCAATAGAATAAGAAGGAAGTTGATTTGTCAGTGGGGGACAGGGCTGTGTTTGAAGGTAGGTTAGGAGTGGGAGTGTATGATGTTAGAGAGAGAGGGGGGTAAGGGGGAGGTGACGTTGCGATTAAGAGAGAGAGGGGCGGAAGAGGTTTTGTGTGTGTGTGTGTGTGTGTGTGAGAGAGAGAGAGAGAGAGAGAGAGAGAACTTGTGTGAAAATATATACATACACATACACTGCGTATATGGTAATCCAGAACATTGAGAAGGGAAACACAGCATCGCAAAACCAAAATTTTTAAACTATATAATCTCTCTCCATGGTTGTGGTTTTCGTCTATTAAACAGCTGTGTGTGATATTATTATGTCTGTTGGGCCCTCTTGCCTGTTGGGTGAAATTGTCAAATTAGATATGCACGAATTATCTAAAACCTTATTTCTGACAAGGGGGATGGGAAGATATTTTAGAGAAAGGGGTGCCAAGAGTGAAAAAGGGTGTGTGAATAGTAGTAGTGTTAGTAGTAGTAGTAATAGTAGTAGTAGTAGTAGTAGTAGTAGTAGTAATAATAATAATTGGTGTACGGAAGGAAGTGTGAGTAACGATTTGCTCACCGTTGGTCGATACAGCCTTTCTCCCACGCTGCCCGTTACTGCTGATGCTGCTTCTGTTTTTCCTGTTTCCGCGGTGTGTGTGTGTGTGTGTGTGTGTGTGTGTGTGTGTGTGTGTGTGTGTGTGTGTGTGTGTGAGTGAGGGGGGAGGGAAAGCACAATAGAAAAGGGAGGAAGGTGATACTGTCAGTGTGAGAGAGGGGTGTGTTAGAGGGTAGAGTGGGAGAGAGAGAGAGAGAGAGTGAGAGTCACAAGGTTGCCAGTTGTTTAGTGATGGTAATGTCCGGTTGCTTATACAAACTTTTATCCCATATCCGGCCAAGAGTACCCACCTCACGACTCATATCCGGCCACAACAAAGATTATCCGGGAGTTTTTTTTTATTTACCGTAGGAGAGAGTATTTTATTTATTAAATTTATTTATTTATTAAGGGGTTAGATATAGCCTCCTGTTTCAGTACCTGTTGCACCTTAACTTGGTCCAGATTTCGTCCTTTTGCAACTTATTTCACGTAGCTTGGTGGTAGGAGAAAGACAATATGATGGCCTTAGTCGTTCCATAGCTCTTCTTCGTGACTAGCATCCCAGATTTTCCTTTTGTGTCTTATTTCACGTGGCTTTGTGACGGAAAACTACTATTACAGCCCTATAGTTTTTCCATAGCTCTTCTTCGTGACTATTACAGCCCTATAGCTTTTCCATAGCACTTCTTCGTGACTATTACAGCCCTATAGCTTTTCCATAGCACTTCTTCGTGACTATTACAGCCCTATAGCTTTTCCATAGCACTTCTTCGTGACTATTACAGCCCTATAACTTTTTCATAACACTTCTTCGTGACTATTACAGCCCTATAGCTTTTTCATAACACTTCTTCGTGACTATTACAGCCCTATAGCTTTTCCATACCACTTCTTCGTGACTAATTACAGCCCTATAGCTTTTCCATAGCACTTCTTCGTGACTGTTACAGTCCTATAGCTTTTCCATAGCATTTCTTCGTGACTGTTACAGCTTTATAGCTTTTCCATAGTACTTCTTCGTGACTAGCATCATATTCTTGTGTTATATATACAACTCTGCATTCGAGGTGGAGAGATGGCAATTTTAGGCCAAGATAAAACGAGTATATCAAGAGTATAATATATCTATCAGTCTATCTATTGCCAGACGCCTTAATCCCGTAAGGGGTGGCCACAAACAAATCGCCTCCATGTCGCCCTGTCCCCTGCCATTTCATTGCAGGGGACATTCATTCATATAATAATCTACTTTGTTATAATTAGTGAAGAGGCGTATAATACCGAGTTATATAACGTAATGTGGAATATTTATCACAAACTCCTTTACGACTTTGGTGGGGCTAATTTAACTTTATACTTCGTTTAGTAAAAAAGTATCAGTTGTTACGAACCATAATTCCGTCTTAACTTTCAAAGGTGAGTGACGGGGAGGGGGGCAGGGGGGTCCAGGCGTACAGGAGGGTCTGGATATAGCGCTGCACTGGAAGTTCTGATGTTATGGGTACGGCTCAGTCTGCTGGTGTGGGCATGGGTGTGGCGGTGGGAGCAGGAAATGGATAAATGATGCAGGAGACATTTGTAACTTAGAGGCGCTCCCACAACACATCAGAAACTGCCCTAGAGGTGCAAGGGGAACGTTGTGTATATACCACTCCAGTTAAATGGCGAGAGAGAGAGAGAGAGTTACCTTTTTCTGATGAAGAGAGCAGGAGTTACTTTGGTAAGGATGAGATGATGCAAATTCTCATCATCATCATCATCATTATTATCATCATTATTATTTATTTATTTTTTATTATCGTCATCGTGCCACTAATCCTTCTTCGTTTCCTCTGGCCACAGGAGGGGAGGGCAGGGGGTACTTCGGTAAGAGCCTGGGTCGCCTGTCGGAGCTTCACCATCAAGTAAGAGGAGAGGTGTTTGTTGTGGACTCGAGGACCATACACCTCAAGGGATTCTCATACGACGGAGCAGCCCCAGGTGAGTCAAAGGTAGATTAGGTTAGGTTATATTAGGTTAGGTTTGGTTAAGGTAGGGTAGGGTAGGATAAGTTAGATTAAGTTTGGTTAGGGTAGGCTAGGCTAGGTTTAGGTAGGATATGGTAGGGTAGGGTAGGGTAGATTGCTTGGGTAGATTAGGTTAGATTAAATTTAGGTAGGGCTCATAGGAAATATAAATGTGATTCAAAGGCCTGTTGATTATTGACGGGGTGTGTTGAGCAGGTTTGGTGAGGTGTGGGTGAGATGGCAGTGAGTGGATGGAATATAATTGAGATAGCCTTGCTCCATTTCTAGATGTGTTGAGATGATATTGTGATGGCTAGAAGTGCTCTGTTATACAATGAACGACCAGGATGTGTGACGTTATAGAATGAAGATAAGGATAGTGAATGCGATGGTCTGTAGTGTGATATGTGTAATTCCTGGTTTGTTACACGAATGGTTTCCTGTTTAATTTTCCAATATAAGTCAGTCAGGTATAGGAAATAGTGGCTTTTTGCTGATAAACTTAAATCATTGTTAGAATTACCTTTGTGTTCCTGTTTTTGTGTGTTTTATGCAGTTGTTTTACTTCTTACTTCCTCTTTCTGCAGTCTTCCTTCCTTCATGTCCTCCTCTCCTCTTTCCCCTTCTCTTCTCCCTCCTCCTGTTCTCCCTTCCCACGCCATTCCTCTTCTTATATGTTCTCCCCCCTTTTCTCTCTTCCTTCCCTCCCCTCCCCTCCCCTTCCCTTCCCTTCCCTCCCCCTCCAGCTTCTCATATAACCAAATTACCCAACAAACTTTACTTCCATTCATCCTATCTCTTCTCTCCCCTTCCCCTCCCCATCTCTCCCCTTCCCCCCCTTCTCTCTCCCCTTCCTCATCTCTCTTCTCTCCCTTCCCCATCTTTCTTCTCTCCCCTCCCCATCTTTCTTCCCTCCCCCACCCCTCGTTTCTCCCCTCCCCTTCTGTCATTTCTCCCCTGTCTGTCTTTTCCCTCCACCATTTCCCTACCTTTTCCTCCCTCCCCTTTCTCTCGCCCACTTCTTCTTTCGTCTTCGTCCCTTCCTGCCCCCACCATCTTTCGCCTCCCCCTACCAGTCTTCCTCCTTTCCCTTCTTTCCTCCCCTTCTCCCCCTTTCCTCTCCTCCCCTTCTCTCCTGTCCCTCTTCCTCTTTCCTCTCTCCCCTCCCCTTCTTCCTTTCTCCCCTCCCTCTTTCCTTTCTCCCCTCCTCCTCTCCTCTCCGCCCCATTCTTTTCTCCCCTCCCTCTTTCCTTCTCCCCCCCCTCTTTCCTTCTCCCCCCCTCTTTCCTTTCTCCCCTCCCTTTTTCCTCTTTCCTTCCCCCTTTTCTGTCCTCATCTTTTGTTCCTCTCTTCCTCCCTCTCTCATCCATCCACTCACAATTCTCTCCTCCACCTCTTCTTTCCATATTTCCCCTCTTTTTTTCTCCTTCCCCCCTCTTCCCTTCCCACCCCCTCACACACACACACACACACACACACACACACACACACACACACACACACACACACACACACACACACACACACACACACACACACACACACACACACACACACACACACACACACACACACACACACACACACACACACACACACACACACACACACACACACACACACACACACACACACACACACACACACACACACACACACACACACACACACACACACACACACACACACACACACACACACACACACACACACACACACACACACACACACACACACACACACACACACACACACACACACACACACACACACACACACACACACACACAGGCTGATGTAATTAGGGTAGGCAACTAACCCTATGGGCCACATTACTGTCTAATATTGCTAATTGTGTGTGTGTGTGTGTGTGTGTGTGTGTGTGTGTGTGTGTGTGTGTGTGTGTGTGTGTGTGTGTGTTTATGTAAGTCCATCTGTCACCTTCTCTTCCCTCCATCATTCGTGCACACTCCCTGTCTCTCTCTCTGTCTGATTATATAACTTCCTTACCTGTCTATCTATATATCTATCTGTCTGTCTATCTATCTATCCACCAGTATCTTAATCTATCTACCTATGTGTGTCTCTCTCTAACCATCTATCTCAAAGGTATCAATATATTCATGTCCTTATCCCTCCGTCTCCTTACATTATATACTTACTGTGCCTGCCTACCAACCATATACTTACCTCCCTACCTACCTACCCACTTACAGATGCCTTCTTCTACGCTGGCAGCTCACCCAGACCAAGTGAATCCGGTTTTATCATCCCTGACGAGAATGGCGGGTAAGTAGGTCTAGGTTGTAAGTAGGGCTGGATTGTAAGTAGGTCTAGGTTGTAAGTAGGCCTGGATTGTAAGTAGGGCTGGGTTGTAAGTAGGCCTGGGCTGTAAGTAGGCCTGGGTTGTAAGTAGGCCTGGGTTGTAAGTAGGCCTGGGTTGTAAGTAGATCTATAATTAAATATGCTCTTTTCCACATTGCATTCCTGTTAA
Organism: Coenobita brevimanus; assembly: GCF_032717465.1. Taxonomy (NCBI): domain Eukaryota; kingdom Metazoa; phylum Arthropoda; class Malacostraca; order Decapoda; family Coenobitidae; genus Coenobita; species Coenobita brevimanus. The sequence goes on along the minus strand of NC_137068.1, from coordinate 505,965 downwards.
ACTTACATGACCTTTCGAAGCATTTACAAAAGAGTTCTGTGATCCATATATTATTGCGTATAGATAGATAGATGAAGAGATAGATAGATGGATAACATTGAGCCATCCCTTCACCACATTGAGCTGGGGTATTTAATCGTACTACTCTCTCTGTTCTTGTCCTCCTCCACAGAAAGAAGCCACTAGGTCCCTATCGCAACAAGGACGTAACTCTTACTCTCCCTGAAGGCAAGACGCTGAAGGATATTAAATGGTTCTCTGTCTGGTGCAGGGCTTTTGCTGTGAGTATTGGTGTGTGTGTGTGTGTGTGTGTGTGTGTGTGGGTGTGGGTGTGGGTGTGTGTGTGTGTGTGTGTGTTTACAAATAGTATGATAATGTTTTCTTACTCTCAGTGCTAAAGAACGTGTGTGGGGGTGAGTGTGGGTGTGGGGGAAAGGGGGGAGTGTGTGTTGGAGGAGAGAGAGAGAGAGAGAGAGAGAGAGAGAGAGAACCTACTGTTACTTAGGCCATCATTATCAGTTTCCCAGAATCAGTAAGGGCACATCAAAGAGAGAGAGAGAGAGAGAGAGAAAGAGAGAGAGAGAGAGGTGGGAGGGAGGGAGGGAGGGGGCCTACCATTGTCAGCATGGGTGGATCTGTAATCATTATCTGCAACGTATGGCCGTATCCCGGGACCTTACCACCGGGGGGGCACTGTTAGGCAAGTTTGTGAGTCATTTATCTTAATTCTCTCCCTCGTCTTACACTCCGACCCCTCCTAACCTCTGCTGTGATTGGCTAGTCTTCTCTTCCACTTCCTCTCCTGTGTTTGTCTTCCCTTCCACTTCCTCTCCTGTGTTTGTCTTCCCTTCCACTTCCTCTCCTGTGTGTCTTTTCATCCACTTCCTCTGTCTATCTAGCACAACTGCCTCATTATACTACAATTACTACTGCTACTACTACTACTACTACAACCTTTAGCCACACCTTCTCTCTCTCTCCCAGGTTGACTTTGGTAATGTTGTTGTGCCTCCCAATCTTGACTACCCTCGACCTCAGAAAATCGATGCCCTGCCTACCTTTGAGCACCAAGTGTCGTCTGATAGGATAGTCGTGGTGGATGCGCAGACCTTCCTTATCCCGAACTTCAACTATGATGGATTGGCGCCAGGTGAGAGAGGAGGGTATAGCATCATCATCATTGTCATCCTTATCATCATCATAAGTATCATTAACATCAATATCATCATCATCATCATCATCGTCGTCATTTTCGTCACTATTATCATCTTCATCGTCATCATAAGTATCATTAACATCAGTATCATCATCGTCATCATCATCATCATCATCATCATCATCATCATCAGTATCAGTACCATCATCATCATCATCAATCTAATCACCATTTTTATCATCATCATCATCATCATCAATCTAATCACCATTTTTATCATCATCATCATCATCATCATCGCGTGGACGCTCTACTCAACATATTCTTCCATTTCTCGTAGCATTTAGCTCTTACGGGTACATTACATAGGTTGGAAAGTGAAGAGATTTTTTTTTAAGGTATGTCAATGATCAAACCATTTTCCTGTTTGGGAGGAGTAAGGTCTTGAGGAGGGAGAAAAATGTATCATAATCCATATGCACAGTGGAAGGGCTGAGAGAGAGAGAGAGAGAGAGAGATTGAATTCTGTATTTCTCTAACGTTTCGGGCTGCAAAGGCTCTCGGTGCGTTCTCTGCAGCATGAAACTTTAAATGAAACTAAAGAATTCAATCTTGGACCTGTGCACGTCCCACCCAACCTTCCCACGCGTTTCCTTCTTCATATGGAACAGTATATGAACACAGAATACAACAGCAACAAACAGCAGTGTGATAACAGATTGTTCATACTGTTTCATAATGCGTTGTCTCCACTCAAACCAACATTTGAGATAGACAAAATAAATTATGTACTAATCGATTGTCTTTCCCTTTTGTAATCCTCAGCCACATGCATTACTTTTAGTCTCTGTGTTCAGCAATTCCTTAAAGTGTTCTCTCCATCTGCTCACTTTTTCTCCCTTCTCCACTAGTAGTCTACCATTTATATCTTTCACTCCCCAACTATTTACATTGGCAAAACAAATACTGGTGGATTGTCTTTTTTGTAATGCCACTGTCTCCACTCAAAACACTCCAGATGGACACTTTTGGGTGGGTAAGGGCAGTTCCCCTGATGCGTCCGGAAGGGTGGTACCAGATGAGAATGGATCCGAGGAGCCACTTAAACGCTACAACAAAAAAACCATCGTCATTACACTGCCTGGCTCCCTCACCGTCTTTGACATCGATTACCTCAGTGTCTGGTGCAAGGCCTTTACCGCTGATTTCGGCCACGTCAAGCTGCCGAAGGATTTGAACGTACCTCCTTCCCTCAAAATGCTGGGTGTTGCTCCACAGGTGAGTACGATGAGTGGATGGTAGTTAGTGTGATTTAGTTCAGGCAGTTGAGGGTGTTCAAGCTACCTCAGTGTGTAGCGCAAATCGTTCAGTGGATTATGGTCTCGTTAAGATTCCAAATAACTTGATCAATTGGATGTACAAAAGAATTACTTCTTATGGAAATTGAGTGACATTCATCCTAGTAAAAAAAAAGAAAAGTAAGAATACTATAACACAGTATTATCTAAGGGTTCTAAGGTGTAATATCAGGTAAGATTAATATTGCCTTTAGTGTTGTTATTAATAGATTCTTGATAGTGTATATATGCAGAAGTTTTATCGTATATGTATGTATATAAGAAAATTTGCATATGTTCTTGTGTATGGACATTTGGTTGTGTTTGGTAATTATCACAGTTGTATAGTGTTTGATATTGGCGGTGTATATAAAGTAAGTACACACACACACACACACACACACACACACACACACACACACACACACACACACACACACACACACACACACACACACACACACACACACACACACACACACACACACACACACACACACACACACACACACACACACACACACACACACACACACACACACACACACACACACACACACACACACACACACACACACACACACACACACACACACACACACACACACACACACACACACACACACACACACACACACACACACACACACACACACACACACACACACACACCCTTATGAGGCAATATCGTCTTGACACTAACGACGCTAACACCCAGTAGAACAATATATATATACACCTCCCCCGTTATGATATATTAAGAGAGAACGTCCTCTATCTTATCTAGAACCTTATTTCTTACACAGACACACCAGAGGGAGCCAAGTTTAGGTACAGTAGGTGGGGATATGAGCAAAGAGGGACTGGGAGGTGTGGGGTGAAGGTTAGTGTATTGTGTGAGAAGTGTGGGTTTGTTTGTGGGGTCTCCTTCGCCCCCACAAACACCTAAGTACATACTGAACACACACACACACACACACACACACACACACACACACACACACACACACACACACACAGTCAGAAAGTGTACAGTCGTCCCAAGGTAAAGTCTTCATGTCGTGTATTGATCTGTGCATGAACGATTAAAACTATACTCTTTTTTATCATAACTTGGCCTAGATTTTCGTCCTTTTGCAGCTTATTTCACGTAGCTCATTGCCATAATTAGACATTGCTACGGCTTTACATTCCACGGCACTTCTTCGTGATTAGCACCACATTTTAATCTATGTAACACCTAGCCAGTGGAAATAGAGATGCAGATTTTAGGCCAGGTTAGAGTAAAAAGAGTATTGTGGATGTGTTTTTTATTTTTTATTATTTTTTATGCAAGGAAGAAAGAACCTAAGGCCAGGAGAGACGCGTTTTGCATGATGTCGCGTTGTAAATAATTCTGCTTTTAATTTCTGTACAAATTTCAGACTGGCTAAAAAATAATGAGTGTCTAATTATGGAAGAGGCTAGATGCTTTCCCTTCCCCTCTGATGCAATTCACTTCACGCCCCTATCAGAGAGAGAGAGAGAGAGAGAGAGAGAGAGAGAGGGAGAGACTTCTGACTGTAAATGACTTTTCTTGTTGGCATCGGAGAACTCTTAACACCTGTTCTTTGGCGATTTATTTTGCACATCACTGCTTTAAAAACTTATGTGTCAGAATTAAACAGGTACTTATTATACTAGAAAAAGTGAGATTCGAGAAAGGCTAAGTCGCTACGGAAGAGGCATTAAGAAGTCCCCCTTCCCACGTAGAGTACAGTCATTAGTTTCATGTGATTCTGTCTTTAAATATCTCGAGTTACAAATGAAGAGTGAGAGAAATTGACACCACGACAGCTATCCTTTATTAACACAAGACCAGCCAGTGGATAAGTCGCTATGGAAGAGGCATTAAGGAGTTCCCTGTGCCACGTAGAGTGCAGTACTTAGTTCCTTGTGAATCTGTCCCAACGTTTGTAGTTAAGTAGCATAATTTTGTACCATTCCTTCTTATCTATCCCTTTTTTTGACCTCAATTCAAGGACATGCTCTCAGACTATCAATTTGTTCTTGGGTACCTTTAATTCTGTATATTCATTCGTATTTAATGTTTCTTTTATTTCATTTGCCCCGAAACCACTGCCATGTTCCTAAAGTAAAATTCGTGACCTATGTGGAGTGGAGTGTTTATATATAACTGTGGAGATTGCACCTTGTCTTATCAGTGGTTTCTTGGCTGTGTGTGTGTGTGTGTGTGTGTGTGTGTGTGTGTGTGTGTGTGTGTGTGTGTGTGTGTGTGTCAGTCTTCTTGGGTAACTATTTTATATATCTTTCCCATGCATGTTCTTCCTTCCCCCTGTCTCATTCTGTAACCCTCTTTTGCATTCCAGTCTTCGGGTTACTCCTACCGGCCCCCCCCTTCTTCCAGCCGTCCGTCATTCTCTTACGAACCTCAGACCACTTTCAGACCAAAGTACCAGACCACGACTACCCACAGACCGAAATACGAACGCCCTAGTACCTTCAGACCTAAGAATCGCAGTCCTAGTAGGTCCTCTTCCTCCCCATTTACCGCCAGACCATCTAGGCGACCCGAAGATTCTGTTTTTGGTTCTCGACCCTTTGGCGGGACTCGACCTAAGACCTTTGACAGATCTTCGGAAGAGAGAGGATCCGGCAGGTCTTCTGAATCCCGTGAGGCTTCATCTTCCAGTCACTTTGGAAGTCACAGATTCCCCTCCAGTCCCTTCTCCTCAAGGTCCACCTCGGAGTCGCGTCGCAAGTCATCCTCAAGCGCATCTCGTTTTGGTTCCTCTAGCTCCTCCTCACGCAGTCAGAGGAGGCCCAAGGCTCCCTCACCTCGCCCTCGAACTTCCCTTAAATCGAGCAAGGAAAAGCAGGATCGTAATGGGCGGCCCTCAGTTAGCAGTATCAGCATTAGTACTGGGGGAGCCTCTTCTCACTTCAACATTTACGGATAAACTCTTAGCGAAACACAGAGACACTGAACGAAAAACAAAAACACGTATCATACTGGATGGATGGACTGCAGTGTTCATTTTCGTGTTTGCTAAATTTAAAAACAAAAGTCTAAATATTCCGCTCTCGCTTCCGTTCGTTTGGTAGCGATTTTTTTCGAAGTGGATTTTATAGCATTTTTCGAAGTTAATTCTTTGAGCAGTATTTAAGCATTGAGCATTTACCCTCCTTTGTTTAAGTAAGCATCATTCTACAGCATATACACATCACTGAATTCTGTGTATGTGTAGTATGTCGTTGTAGTGTCCTGCTTTGCATGAAAATTTATTGCCTCTGTACAGAATTATTTGTGAAATATAATCCAGACCAAATTTCCCAAAGACTAAACTCAGACATCCATCATAAACAGTCTTCTCTCCTCTGTCACTTTTTTTTCTTGTTTTTTAGCACTTTCATTTCTAAAACTGGAAAGATATTGAGCTAGAGTGTTGTCATGACATAGTATATAATCATATTTACATTGTGAACTAATATAGGATTGCACAGGACGGTTGTAGGATACTTCTGTTGCTTGGAGTAGTGGGTAGGATTTGGTTGAGACACTGAATGATATTAACCTTTTCACTGCTGTCGGTGTGAATTGACGCATCATTAGGTCGCTTTTTCTTGGGTAAGGAGGTTCCCTAACACCTCTTCCTTAGTGATTCATTCTCCAAACTGCCCTTAATTTCATCTATTGCTTGTTATATCCTTTTAATGTGGATATACGTTGCATGAATAGCAAACAGGAATATAGTAACGGAGCATAATCAGAAATAAACCGGTAAGGAAGAGGTGTTAGTAAGCTTCCCAACCGCACCAGATGACCACCCCTAGACACTTCCATTGGCCTCAGTCCCGCAGGTTAATTTCAGGTGTTCAGTATATCAATTACCTGTTCCAGTGGGCTTTTTAAATCCCATTATATCCTACTGTTGCAATATATTTTCCAAAGTTACAAATTCCTTAATATATTCGTAAGATTTTTCAAATATATTGGCGGGACCTTTTAAATCACACTGTTTCCTACTGTTCTATTATATTTTCCTAAGTTACAAATTCCATAATATATACTTGAGATTTTTCATACATTTTGGCCTGTTTGGTGGGTCAGGCATATAAGGTTCAAGAGAAGATAAATATGCAGGTTTAAAGCGTGGTAGAACACCTTCATTGATGGCGTGGGGAGAGAGAGTGAGAGCCATCAGCAGTGACAAGGTTAACATTAATACACTTACACTATTATTAAGCTATTTATTTATTTATTTATATGATAGATATGGTCAGTCATATTTAGTACATAACACTGAGTGACCATTGTGCTTCTTCTAAGCCTTTTCACTAACTAGTAATAATTAGTCTGTATTTTTTCTTGTGTATATATTTTTTTTTAAGGTATCTGTATAGGATGTGGCAAAAATCATACACCAGTTTTTTTTTTTTTTTTTTTGGAGGGGGGGGGGACTTTTTGCTGCAGTAATACATTTGAGATTTTTTTTTAATGCAAGGAAGGAGGAATGAAAGGGAAGGAGCTCGCAAGATTGTTCCCTTCAAGAAAACAATAACAAAGAGGCAATGTCAGTCGTCTCGCAATTATTTTACGGAGTTGATGTGGTACAGCCTGGATCCACAGGCGTAGAAATCAAGAGATGCCATTTATACCGCTGTTCCTTGCTTGAATTACCAGTCAGTCTTGGTTTACGCTTGCCACAACGAAGCATGGTAGGAAGGAAGAAGCTAGAGAATTCGGAACAGACCAGAAAACTTAAATTAAGAAATGGTTACTGCTAAGAAGTGTGGTGGGGCAGAGGAAACTATAAAATTTTAAGTAAGTCAGCCTCTCTAGGAACTTAAGAACGGTTACTACTAAGAAGTGTGGTAGGACAGAAGAGGCTAGATGTTTTGAAGTAGGTCTACCAGAAATCTTAGGGAAATTTAGGGAACAAGAAGTGGCTCTTCCGAATATGAGATAAAAGTTTGCTTAACTCGTTTGCCACATCCTGCAGAGAAGAGTCAACAAAAACAGTTATCATTACCCTTATAACTGGATCTGGGTGTTTCTCCTATATATTTACTGGTGTTTTTAGTATTATAAGTAAAATTCAGTGAGTGGCGTAGAAACGGTATTACATCCAATAGCTAAATCTTAGAAGACTACTCGTATTTACTGTCTGTCTGTCTATAGCCAGACGCCATAATCCCGGGAGAGGTGTCCGTTTGTCTTTGAGTTAGTTGTTTTTCGAGGAGGGGCACTAACCCCCTCCAACCCACTTCTTGACACGTAGGGAACACGTCTGGGTTGGTTATATGGTTACCTCCCAGCGTTGTAAATGGTTTCCTGGCTACTTTTATATTACACTAGTTAATCCCAGACAGATTTACAAGCCTCTGGAAAATTTCTCGAGTTTTGAGGGCCGAAGAAAACGAGACGAATTTCGATTTTTCAGTACCAATCCTTTTTTTTTTTTTTTTTTTTTTCGGAGGGGGGGTAGTGATATGTTTTTGTTGACCTTATTACCTTGACATTCTTGTATTAATCTGTCACGCCTTTATTAGTCCATTACTTTATTAGATTACCTTTTATTATAGTCATTCTCTGTACTAGACATCCTTGTTTTAATCTGTCATTCCCTTATTACATTTCTTTAGTCATTCCTTTATTTACTAGATATTCTTAGTAGTCTGTCATGCCTTTATTAGATATCCTTGTCATATTTTACTATTCCCTTGTGTTATTTTCTCATTCCTTTATTGGTGTCATTCTTTTATTAATCTCCTTGTATAATCTGTCATTCTTTTTTTATTAGATGTTCTCTTTATTTCCCTGTCTGCACTTTATTAAATTTGTAAATATAATTAATCTTATTTATCCCTCCACCTCCTCTTCTCATTCTCTCGACTCTGTGTTTTTTAGACCTGTTTTTCCATCTCGTCACTACTCATCTTTTGTGGTAAGTGGATATATGTGTGTGTTTTTATATGTTTCTCTCTCTCTCTCTCTCTCTCTCTCTCTCTCTCTCTCTCTCTCTCGTCCATTTTCCTTTCCTTTCATCATTTCCTTCCATCCATCCTTCCATCCTTCCATCCTTCCTTCCTTCCTTCCTTTCTCCCTTCCCTCCAAACTGCACCGTAAAAGTAGCATAAGTCAGTGCTGAGTTTGAGTGACATCTCCTTAACATAATCTTCTTAGCTACTTAACACACCTACTTATGTTATTCCACCTACTTACTTAACTACTTACTGGGAACTTAAATTTATTGTTTTCTGGCGTTACTTGTGTTTTTCCTGTTTCTTGTATCTGTTGGAGTACTTACACCTACTTACCTACCTACTTATATACCTACTTACCTTCCTTTCTCGTTGGTTAATTTACTCTTTTCTACCTGTGTGCCTACCTCTTTATCTATATCTATTCATCTGTCTGTCTGTCTGTGTATACTTAATTGTCTTTATCTATCCATCTGGTTTCTCTCTCTCTCTCTCTCTCTCTCTCTCACACACACACACACACACACACACACACACACACATTCCCCACTTCATATCCTGCCTTCAATGAGTATAGTGCAGTACCTACCCTACTCTGACTAACTATATTATATGTCTTCTTTCCAGCTTCATATATATTTTTTAACCCACCTCTTGATTAATTTCCTTCAGAGAAAAATCCTTCCCGTTTACTATCCTCCCTATTAAATATCCTGTATTAATTAACATTGTATAAGCTACCTTGTTTCCTCATAAGTTACCTGTTCGTGATTAAATTCTAACTGTTTTTTTCCAATCGTTTTTGTAGGTCTTGAGACTTACATACTGTATATGTGTATATACATACATGTATACCTAAAGTACATACATACATACATGCATAGACACAGACACACAGACAGAAACACAGACATACATACTAACAGACAGACAGACTTAAAACATTCATAATACTCTACGTACATACACCCTCCACTACTGTTAAACCTCACTTTTCTATCCTATTTCCCAAGTTACAAATCCCTTATTATATTCTACTAAACTTTTCCATATTTTTCGGTCAATATTTCCTTTTTTCTTAATACTTCATCTATTCTACAAACATTTTTCATACATTTTAGTCAGCATCTGTCTTTTCTTTATACTTCGCACATTCCACTAACATGTTTCTGTATATTTGGATTAGTATTTTTCTTTTCCTTATACTATCATGTTCCGTGTATTTGAGTCATTATTCACGTGTCCCGTATTTTTGGGTCATTATTTTCCTTTTTCAATACACCGCCATCCACCTCCTCAAAAAATCGCCTCATCATTGCAGACCAAGCTGAACTGTGAGGTGTTGTGGGACGACCTTGCCCTGGAGGTGCGCTGGGCAGTGGCTGGAGAGAGCGTCGTGATGCAGCTGGTTGGCAGAATTGGTTAGTTTGCCCTACAGTGCTTTCTCTGTTCCATTTTCTTCCGTATTATTTGTCTTAATTGGTTAGTACATCCAGTGTGTGTGTGCGTGTGTGTTTTCTCTGCATTTTCCCCCTCCATTGATTTCTGTGTTGAGTTTTTCCTGTGGTTTGTTTGTCTGAATTGGTTAGGGTACCCACCAGTGCTTTGTTTTATTTGTGTGTGTGTGTGTGTGTGTGTGTGTGTGTGTGCGCTTTGCAGAAAGAACCGCTAAGGAATACGTGTTAGGAAGTCGCGAAATTCCTGTACTCTGCTTAAAGGCTTTGATGTGTGATGAATATAAACTCGCGAAAAGGAGCAAAATTTGATTATATATTGCGTCTCTCTCTCTCTCTCTCTCTCTCTCTCTCTCTCTCTCTCATTTACTCAAAGGACTTGCGACAGACAGGGAACGAAAAAACAGGTGACAAATGACTGAGAAGAGAGAGAGAGAGACAGACAGACAGACAGACAGACAGACATAGGGGGAGGGAGTCTTTCCAGGTGATACTCACTTCAGTAGAAAGTTTAAGAATAGATGTCTAAGAGTTATTGGAGAGAGAGAGAGAGAGAGAGAGAGAGAGGGGGGGAGGGGGGGTTAAGTCTATGGGAAACAGTGAGGATGTTTGGTTAAGGGATTTGAGGGAGGAGGGAGGGAGGAGGAGAATAGGAGGAAGAAGAGAGAAGAGAAGACTGAGAGGAGGAAGAGGAGACAAGATGAAAATTGGAGGAGGAAGAGGAAAGATTCAGGGGTGAAGATGAGGAGGAAGGATGGAGGGAAAAGAGTTGGAGGAGGAGGAGGGGAAGAAGCAGGAGGAGGAGGAGGAATATTGAACAGAGGAGGAGGAGGATAGGATGGGTGAAGAATAAGGATGTAACTCAAAATCTTGTCTATATTTACCCTTACCTATGTCAGTCTGTCAACATATAATTGTCAGAATGTTTATTTATCTATCTTTATATCTTTGTCTTTATCTATTTGTCTATATCTATCCATCAAAGTATCTATCTATCCACCCATTCATTCATCCATTCCACCCTTCCCCTCAGAGTCAATTATCAAGGAAAATTATTCACAGCAGGGGAGAGAGAGAGAGAGAGAGAGAGAGAGAGAGAGAGAGAATGTGGTGATGTTGTGGTTTGTGCACCTTTCACACTTACACCTTTTTTTCATTCATGATTTCAATTCACTTGATTATTCACCCTTTTTGTTCATGTTGTTCATCTGCCTGAGGGGACAGGCCAAGGTGACCTGGAGGCAATTTGTCATCACTCCTTTCCATAGTAGATGATCACCTACAACAAGTGGAAATCTGGAGTGGGAGAGAGGCATAGGTTAGAACTTGAATTCTCTCTTTTCTTTACCTTTAAAAGCTACACAGAACCCATCTTCAGAGCCCGAAATGTTGGAGAAAATATAGAATTCAAGCTGTGTGTCTCTCCCACCCCAAACATTTAGAATTGTTCACCTCATCACCGCAATTCCTTCACAGATGATGGTCAGTACATGTCGTTTGGTGTGTCTGGCTCCCCCACTCGCTCTGTGATGGTCGGTGGTGATGTGGTGGTGGGGTGGCTGGAACGCGACACTGGCAGAGGTGTGGCAGAGGACTACCATCTCGGTGCCAAGAGTCAGTGCCAAGGCGGCCGTGGCTCCTGCCCAGACGATCAGGTCAATGTAAGTGTGGTGATTTTGGTATCAGTACCAGTAGTATGGTTTAGAGTGACTCTGTTGGGTGTATGCATCTGTGATGGGTTTATCCATTGCAAATGCTGATCACTAACATCATGGTGCTTTTTTATTAATGACCTCTCAGCCCATAATTAAAGACCGAACTACATTATTTTACTCACTCCTTCACTCAGTCTCTGATGCATTTTTTCACACATTCTTTCATGAATTCCTTCTAGGGTGCAAGAAACAACGTACGTCTCCTGAATGCTGCACTCATCAATGACTTCACAATGCTGACCTTCCAGCGTCCCCTCAACCGTCTAGACTCCATAGACCAGTCCATCCTGACCAACGGATCACAGGCTGTCATTTGGGCGGTTGGACCCGTTAACTCACAGGGACACACCTCGTACCACTCGTTGCGATTGAGAGGTGCGAATTTGACATGAGTTTTTTTGGGGAGAGTGGGATTAATTTACTTTCACTGGTATATGTATTTAGCTGATCAGTTATTAGTTAACCTCAGTGCCACACTCTTAGGCTGAGAGGTTTGTATTAAACTGTGATTATTTGAAAGTAGCTTGCTTTCTTCAGTACAGTAAACACAGCTGCCCTGGGGGAAAGCTGGCTCATATTAACTAATTTTCCATATGAAGTGGGTTTTACAAGAAGCCTGATGTGGTAGGGTCAAGAATATAAGTAAAAGACAGCTAATATTTTCATAAGATTTTATTGTTAGATGACTTTTTGTTTTGTTTTATTTTTTCCTTGTTGGACTTCTACTCGTACGGTAACAGTGACCTCTTACACTGTCATATCATTTTAATGTAGTTGGTCAACATTTTTTTTCTTTCTTTGCACTTAATAGGTGACATGTTCATTGACTTCGGCCGCACACCTGAGTGGAACTGCCCCATCCCCGAGGACCAAGAAAGTTCTGGTTCTACATCATCTCAGGCGTCCACCGGGCCCAGCCAACCAGCTCGTGCACCTCCGCCAACCAACCCGTGGTACATCCCTCCCATACCCTGCCATGAGCCTGAAGATGGGGTTATGTATGCACAGATTGGACCCACTGGAGGAAACAATGGATATAATGCTATTACTGGTATGTCTCTGAAAGCCCTGGGTGTCAACACTGCTCATTCTTGTGATGTCCCTCACAGGTGCTGGCCATGACAGAAGAATTATATGTAACAGTATTTTATATGATAAGTACAGTATCGATCTGACAAACATAAACCGTTCTGCCTTTTTGTCATTCTTTATTTGCTTAATTTTAATTTAACTGCCACCATTGCAGTAGCCAAGTGATAAGTGTTGTTGCCTGTGAATCTAAGCCCAATAGTGCTAGAGTTTGAATCCTGATGGAGGCACCTGGGGTTACTCAACACAGTTGTCCATCCACCCTTTGTGGGTTGGTAGACAGAGTACCTGGTATAATACATAGGGAACGTAAGTGGTAACCTGGATGATGCAGTGGCCTTGTGTCCCAGGGTATTGGCTATATAACCTGCCAGAGGCTGGAAGGGCTATGTTACCTAGGTCAGCATCATGCTTAACTACACCATGCTGTCACTGCCAACCTTTACCTTTAACTACATTCAGATTATTTTTTTATTAATGGTTTCATTAAGGCAATATGTAACATCTTCCCAAAACTGAATAAGGTGGGTTTTTTTGGGGGAGGGGGGCAGGGGGCATTAGCACCGTTAAAATTGGGAAGAGGCAAATAATTCATTCCAACCCCCTGGTCATGATATTTACAGGCCACGTTGGTTGGGGCATTGCATGGTACATAAACGGTCTCCTCATCCCTGAGATCAATGTGGTGAGAGGCAAGACCTACACCTTTGTTGTGGAGGGAGGTTATGACCCTGATCGACCAGCACGATACCATCCCTTCTATATCACTGACGATCCTGAGGGTGGTTATGAGTTCAAGACACCAGCTGAACGATCTGTGAGTGACCTTGGAACATTAAGATAGAGAGAAATCTGTGTGGAATGGGTTTGAGGGTAGAGTAATTGTCAAGTGCATATAATTAAGCCTTAAACCTTGTAAATTGTCTATGGTGTTGTACTCTGGCCAACACCAATCAGTTTCACTCAGTGTAAGGCCAGAACGTAACCCACTACATTAGCAAATCACAGTACTGTAATTGTTGGGATTTGATCTTCAGCCTAGCGTGATACGAGCATGCAATGTAGGCCACAGAGTCAAGGGGAGATCGCCATTAGCTTTGTCGGCTTTAATATACCCCATTACATCTACACTGGGAAGCCCCTGAGACTGGGAGGGTTCAGAAACTATTTTAAAAGATATATCATTCATTTTGCTCCAGACAGTTTGACTCTGCACTGCGATATATGAGGTCAGAAGGTGAAAGATATATCAGATACTGTCTTTACTTACCCTTTTTCATTGTCAGCAGTAATTTCAGTTGTTTCCTAATGTTTTCAGTTTGTAGTTATATTCAGTGTGTGTGTGTGTGTGTGTGTGTGTGTGTGTGTGTGTGTGTTTGTGTGTGTGTTTGTGTGTGTGTTTGTGTGTGTGTGTATGTGTGTTGTACTTAACCCCTTTTCTATGGCCATTTTGTCTTATGTATCCAATTCATTTTCCACTTAATCCACAGCAAATCAGAGTCTTTGCCGGAGTTGACAAAGACCGTGATGGAAACCCAGTGCCAGCGGCATACGGGCGTCTGTGTGAGTGGCAGCAGGACCCCAACCACCCAGCTGACGCATTTGAGTCTTTCGGAGGGTACCAACGCACTCTAAAGCTGAACTGTCAAGAGGGGGAGCCTGGTATACTGCAGTGGACGCCAGATGCTAATACCCCTGATGAAGTCTATTATCAGGTAGGAGTAGGTTGTGTGATGGTGATAGAGGTAAAGCTGGTGATCCTTGGTGTGTGTGTGTGTGTGTGTGTGTGTGTGTGGGGTTTTAGTTGTGCTCCATTCTCTTATGTGTGTGGCATTTGTTCATATGTAGTTGTCTTTTGTTGCACTAAGTAATTTATATGGCAGTGGTGCATATTAAACCTTGGCTGTTAGGAGGGGCAGCTGATATTTTGCATTTGACTCCAGATGCAATTGCTCCAGTGAAATCTGCTATCAGTTTGTGTGTGTGTGTGTGTGGAGATTTCCCAATATCATGTGATTGATTTCTCAAAGTTTTCTTTCAGTCTTTAACCTTCCCCATCTCTCCCACTCCGTCCTTTCCAGTGCTACACCCACCGATTCCTGGGCTGGAAGATTCACGTCCTGGACAGCTGTGATACTGACCCACTGACAGCCTCCGGTTCTGCTCAGACTGCAGTTCGGGTATTGCCTGGTGGTCAAGGTAATTAGTAGAACCGGCAATTGATCCGAACATTTCATGGATAATGGCTAAGTATTATTTGTCATATCTCCAATTTAGGGGTTTTAATTTGTACATTTATCATTATCTCATATCAAGTAGAAACTTCTTGCTTTCACTGTCACTCTTAGTAATCACTTGTTTTGCCTAATTTTCCATTTTTGCAACCCACTTCAGTTGTACAGTATGCATGTGAAAGGATGGGTATCTCTCTTTCCAGTATTTTAGGAATTGTTTTGTTATATTACCCACTTTACCACAAATATTGCCCAGTTAGAAGTATTATTGTACCACTCTTTACAATAACTCGTTGGCACCTGCAGTATAATCTAAATATTCATGCTGGATTCCTGCAATTAATCCATGACCTAGGAAATGACTGGGAGAGAAAGCTCAGAAAAGAGCATAATAACATATTTCTCATAATTTGGACCACACATGCTTAGAGAGCCCATTTTGAGGGAGACTGGATCATATTTTTTGTACCAAGCACTTTGTCCTTGCTAGTTTTTGTGTGTGGTATGTTCATGTATTCTTGTGTTATTATTGCAGTCCATATCAGTATTTAAAAAGATAATTGAAGTTTATTCCTCTTATAATGCTGCTCAGGGAAGAGTGACTGATCCCCTTGCCTTAAATGTCTGGACTAGCCTAGTGCCAGACCCACACACTCCAGATGGGGCAACACTGAACCAGTTGCTGGATGGATGGATGAAGAATTTAAACTTTCTCCAGTGTTTCCCTGCATTTCATCCTCTGTTTATTTTAAGTCAGTTGCATGAAAGTTATCCGGAGCTACAAAATTATGTCCATGAATAATTGGTAATTTTACCCCTCCCAAGACAGTATAGATGAAGAATACCAAGTAGCATTAATACCCTACCTAAATATGGAAAATATCAGTAGGTTTATTTCCTTTGAAGAATATGACCAGGAGTAATACTGAGTTGATATAAATATTCTCAAGTGCTAGATAGGTTGCTTCCCAAAACACTCAGTATCTCAGAAGACCAAGAAAGCCAGTTGGATATCACTTTTTGGGGGAGCAAAATATGTCTTACAGTATTGTGCCTGGATTACTTATTCACAGTTAGAATCAGAAATACTATAATGAAGAATAGTATGTCAGAATTACTGTACATTTTAACAGTTTTGGCATTTCCAGGAGAGAAAGCTTTTATTGGTGTATCCTGGCTGACCTCACTCATTTAATGAGATTGTTGAGCAACATATGAAATGATTGGGTAACAGTGTTGGCAAGCAGAAAGTTCTTTGAAACAGTTTGATGTCACACGTTTGTCTATACAACCCGATTTTGAGACAAGATATAGGTACAGTAGAACAAACGAGCAAACGTGTTCAATCACCATTGAAAAAGACGTAATATTCCACCGGGTATCGGGTAACAAACTAGAGTATTGGCACACGAGCTGTGATTAACTCATTTTGTGTGAAGTTGTATATTTACTTCCATTTCCTCTATTTAATTCCTTGATATTGTTGTGAATCATATTGTCAGCCAGTTCAGTGATTGGACTTGTAATTCATCCAGTTAACTGTACTGTATTTGGTTTTATTTGGTCATTGTGACTACTGCAAAACTCTGTCTCCCTCCCTTCCCTCCTTTCAGTCACTCAGTGGGAGAAAGAGAGAGTCTTTTTTAAAAATAACCTCTATGGAAGAAATTTATGATCTTACTTCACTTTTCCTATGTATCATTAGTGATCAGTATGATTCACATACAGTTAAACTCCTCATTGATAAGTCAGATTCCTTTTTACATCAATATAAGTTGTCATTCTCTGCATCCCTTTTGTCATAATATCCACAGTAAATTGCAGACAAAATACAGAACTCCATAAATATATAAACCATAAAAGCTGGATTCTCACATTTTTAATATAATTTGTATGGGAAATTTTGTGTTATTTAATAACAGATGCCTGACTTATATAATGAAGGCTGTCTTTGCATACTAGTATATATATAGGATTAGTATACAGTATGTCTTATCGTATATGAATAGAGGTTTATTTTTTATACCTGAATGTGTGATTGTTAGGTAAACTGTAGATCCTTTGTGTCCTGTCCTAATGCTTAAGAAAAACCAAGAAGAAGGGGAAAGGAAATTGAGTTTAAGTATTTTGATTTTTTTTTTTTTTTTATGGTAATGAAGGTTGCCATAATCTCCCTCATTATGATGATATTTTCTTGTAGTTTAACCTTCCTTCATGCAGACAGTTTTATTGAATTTAGAACAGATCTGATATGTACAATGTGAAAAGCTTTGTGCTGAATAACATTGTGAAAAATAGTGGGAATAAACTTAAAAACACATTACTGTATGTTGAAGGACTGACTTGGTGAATTCAAAATATGTCGTACAAAATATTCAAACTGAAATTTCCTTTCCTCATCTCACTGCTCCGAAAAATGAACCAGATTGTCTTAAGTTACCACTTCTTTATCTTTTTTCAGTCATGCATTCAGATCACATTTCACATCTTCCCTGTTTTTATTTTAATCATCAACTCTTGTGAGATATACCATTTATTAATTGTCTTTAATTATTCAGGAGTTAAATACTTGTTCAGTCAGTATACTTGGGCCTCCTTTTTCGCAATTTTGGGGAAGGGAAACAAAATGATCAGTAGTAGAAATTGCATAAGAAAAATTGAACTTCTTATTGGGAGAGAATTGGGCTTGAGCCATTGGTTCTTCTTCTTTGCAAAAAAAATTAACCAGGCATACTAAAAGCAGTATTAAGCATGAGGAAAAGACAACAGCAACAAAGAAAATAAAACCATGATAACCCCCATATTTCATGCATAAGATCCTCATTATTCGTAGCTTCTTAACCATTGACAATTGGACCAATATTGACAAAGTATTTTTCACTCAAAATAAGCCCAAGAATCTCCCCAAATTATTACATGAAGTATCGAGACAAGCTGCATAAGTTTGGATTATATTCATGTGAGAAGAAAGTACATTGGCAGTCATATAAACAAAATTCGTGTAAGGGGAGGTTCATTTGTACTATAGTTCGTCCACCTTAACTTGGCGGAGAATTTCATCCTTTTGTAGCCCATTTGTAGCTTATTTCCTGTAGATCATTGGCAAAGTAAGACAGGACCACAAACAACAGGCAGTACTACAACTCTTTGTCCTTTCATATAACGTGTTTGTAACTAGAACCATATTCTGTTTTTAATCTGTTGTTACAGCTTGACACTGAAGATGGAGAGACTGCAATTTGAGGCCAGGTTAAAGTACAGTAGAGCATCGTGTTTTAGTGTTATTCTTTTATTACAGCTCGTCAGTCAAGGTGGAGATGTGGCAGTTTTAGGCCAAGTTAAAGTGGACAGCATATATTTTTCACTAATGTGGGCGTTCAGTGCTGGTTTTTCTTTTATATATAGATATATATATGTATGTGGTACGTATATGTATGTCCTTCCCCTTGTGCTTTGTTATTACCCAGTGAAATGAATCGTGTTTTTTGTCAGCAAGGATTGTGGGGTTTCATCAGTTTCCCCTCTTCCTTGCTTTTGTTCCTTTATTTACTGTGTTTTATTCACCCTCCCCTCCTCTGGTTTAATTTTACTTTACCATAAGATTTTAGAAGTTATTATGTTTTATGTGTTGTATGTGTTTGAGTCAGACCTTGAAATCTATCACAAATCAATAGTTTGTGAGTTGTGGCCTAAGATTTGGAAATACATTTGTTTTTTCCTGTGGTTTTATGTGTTTGTCAATTAATGAGACAGTGAAGTCATATAAGATATCAATAGTTTCCAAAGTTTAACCTCATTAGCATGTGTTTTTACTGTCTGTTTATCTCTATATATCCAGATGCCACAATCCCATAAGTTGAGTCCAGATGTGTTTTTATGAACCCCCAAATCTGATGTTATGGTAAAGTAAATAATGCCTCATCCCCTGCCTCTCAGTTGTGGCTTTTGCTGTTGCTGTCGCTTTCTGTTATGGATCCTGGTGACAACACTTAATTTTTCTCATGTGTAGTTAAGTGTTCATCTCCTCCTCTCACATTAAGTGTTTCTTTTATCAGTTCTCTTTTATATTTACAGTCCGCCTTTTTTTTTTCTTTCTTCATAACTTTTCTCACATTTCTCTAAACTTTTTCTCCTCTCTCTGTCTCATACTTTTTGTCACATCTTTCTTATACTTTTTCTCACATTCTGCTTTCTTTATATTTTCTCACATGTCTTCTTACCATCATACAGTAAGGGGTGTATACAGATTTGCCTGAGTGGTTTTATTTTCTGGTAAAATTGCAAGGAAATGATGTACAGTATATTTATATGTTTATCAGTTTTGTCTTGTGTGAGAGAAAGAGTAAATGTATGTCATTTTGTAGCAACCATACAGATCAGCCTCACTGTATGCTCATGTTATGTTAGTGGAAAACCAGTTGGAAAGTTCATCTATCTCTCTATCTATTTATCTGTAGCCAGATGCCTTAATCCTGTATGGGGTGGCCACAAACAAGTTGCCTACATGTCACCCTGTCCCCTGCCATTATGCTACCCTCCCCCAACTCACACCTCCCTCTCTCCTACAGTAATCAATCATATATCAAATGTAGGATCATAGATATCATTTAGGGGAAATTGGCATTCATGCTGTATATAAAAAAGTGTGCTTCATAGGGGTCCATAATGGTGATGTAGTGAAAATGATGATCATATATTAAAACGATGCTGAAATGTTAAGATATAAGCGGTGACCTGTACTTGAGATTGAATCTACTCAGGCAAACTGTGTGCACCTTGTATGTTAGTTCTTATTTCTTCCATATTTGCTTCATGTCAGTGGTCAAGTCATTTTGCCATACTGTATATCTCATTGGCATAGGAGACTTTGTAGTGCATATTTCTAGTGATTTATTAGCTTTTTAATACCTAATATTCTCTTGTGTGTTCGTATCTTTTTCATTGCGACAGAATTCACATCAGCAACACACAGGACATATTAAGGCGTAGCAGGCAAAATGAATCACGTAAAAAATATGTATTACAGAATATCCTTAACAATGAACATATGGCCCAGTATAAAAGCAAGTAAGCTGGGAGTGCTTGTGAGGAAAACTTAATCAGAAAGCTGACTTTGCTTCTGCTGAAAAATAAAATCAAGATATTAACACGTGAGCAGAGGTACTCTTGTTATGGGCATTGACCCCATAAGTAGCTACCCTTAAGTAGTTATACCATTGCAGACAACATGAGAATAATATTGTTGCTGCTGAGGAACAGTAATGGAAACAAAGGTACACAATATATTGAGCTATGATGCATTACCTAACAAGTATAACAGCTATGAAGAATACCACACAAAGAAAAATTACAAAGACAATAACACAGAATTTAACGGTGGAAAAAGTAAGTTCCTTGAGCCCCAAACTGATGCTAAATATATTCTTCTTTTTTTTCTTTTTTTTTCACATGCAGTAAGTACACCAGTATTTAGAGGCAAAACTGACAGCTTGAATCTACACTAATATCAAGAGACCTGATTGACCTAACTTGACCTCGTCCTAACTATCCCCCCATCTTGACCTGACAAACCTGATCCTGTTCTTGACCTAACTTGACAAGACTTCAGTGCACAGGGTTTTAGCTGATGGAGACTGCTGATTTGACCTTTTTTCTGTCTGTGTATTTCGTCTTTTTTCGATCTGTTTTTTTTTCCTTCTTTCTTTTTCTCTTCCAGTCGTATATCATTTTTGGTCTTATGTCATTTCTGATCTTGATATTTTTGGTCTTATGTTTCTTGGTCTTTTTTTTCAGTTTGATATTTTTTTGGTCTTACAGTTCTGCAATTTTAGCACCAAAGGAGGAGTTGCTTCACCCGTCCTTATGTTGGCTTGAGCATGCCATTTGGATTTTCCCTCCCTTTGCATGCCAGATACAATCATAACTCGGATGTTGTTCTTGAGGTTAACCATTTCAGCCTTGGTGCTGGAGAGGGAGGCCTTCATGTGGTGGCACCATTATAACGCTAAGGCTCAATTGCCTGGTTATAGAAGCATCCCTTGGCTTCTTCCCTATCATCATATCTAGATGAGCTTGGGGTTGCAGCAACAACAGCAGCTAACATTAAATCATGTATATTAATTACCCAGTTCCAAGTCAGTCCCTCCATTTCATCACGCTGCAATAAAACTCCATTTAAGTCCCTCCTAAAGTACAGATACCTGCACCTACTATTTTGTGAAGGTCCTTTTGCCTCACCTCTTCACCACCTTTAAAGCATTCTGTGAGTATTCCTTGGTATACTTTGCTTGGTAAGTATTCTCGGATGGGTGGCCGTTGTCATTATCCTGTGTATGTGTGTGTGTGTGTGTGTGTGTGCACGCGCGCTTGTGTGCATGCGTGTGTGCGTACATGTGTGTGTTTTTCTGCAAAGTAAGTGGCTAACAAAGGAGTGTAAAAAGAAATCCTGTCACTTCCTTCCGAGTTCTGTTATTTTCATAAGTCTTCAAAAAATCTGTCAACAATATTCTCTGTGTACTGTACTGTGCAAAGGAAACATTTCTTCTCCTGCCTGTCAGTTAGTTATTGTCACACCAGGTTTTGACATGGTTTTGAGGTAGTGTAAAGGAATTAGTGACCAAAAAAGACTGTAGGCATTATATATATTTATCTAATAGACAGTTACAAATAACCAAATGGACAGATGAAAGCAATATTTAAACTAAAAAAAGTTATAGATTATAAGACAAAGAACCAACATCCTGACGGCCATTTTTGTGACTAATCACCAAATTACCCTCGGACTGCTTTTCAGACTATGACTACTACAGCGACTACTACTATGACGATGGTGGGGCACGACTCTCACACACACACTCCGCTCCCCACTTTAACAGGATCCCGGGAAAGAATGCCCCCAAGCACCCCAAACGCCCTACTAACCATAGATTCCCTGGCGACTTCACGTTCCCAAATTTTCCCGAAGATTTTGACACTGACTTTGAAAACTTCCCCTTTGACCTGGGACCTGGGGGTTTAGGGGCCCCAGTTAGAAGCCCCCCAACCCGTCCCTTCCCCCCACCCCACCCCCTACCTTCTAGACCCAGCACCTTTCCCCAAAATATCCCACTTGGGGCTCCCGGTTTTACTTTCCCGAAACTTCCCAACCTTAAGAGTTCACCTGCTTTAGTGAATGCTTCAGCGTTTGCCAATTTGGGGAAGATCGATTTTGGGGATGAAGGTGAGCATAGGGAAGAGGAAAAAGAATGGGAAAGGGAACATGAAGAGGAGGAAAGAGGAAGGGAAAATGAGGAGGAAGAGTACTCGATCAGTCCACTTCGTAATCAGTATCCGTCTTCCCCTTTCACTCAACCCTCCTCCATTTCTCATCACTCGTCACCTTTTCCTTTTTCCTCTTCAGCTTTCCCCTCACCTTCCCCATCTCCCACTCTACCTTCCTCTGTTTTCTCATCTCCAACTATTACTATCCCAGGCTTCACAGAACTACCAAATAAACACAGTCACTACCATCCAGTCTCCAATAATCAATCTGTTACACAATTGGAATCCAATCAGGCATCAAACACACATTCTTTTAAACCCAGTCATCCACCAGGAATACACCAGACTTCCTCTCATCCACCTACAAACTATCAGACTAATAAAACTCCCAGTGGACACTCATCATACAACCAACATCCTTCACAGACACACAGACCTGATCACCAGTCCTCAACACCACTGTTATCCAAGCAGCCAACCACTGTGCCACATGACTCAGCATACCAACCAACCAGCGTACCACATCATTCATCATACCAACCAACCAGCGTACCACATCATTCATCATACCAACCAACCAGTGCACCACACAGCACACCAAACCAGCCAACCAGCACACCACTCCATTCATCCTACCAACCATCTATTGGACCTCACAAGTCACCCTACCAACCATCATCACCCTACAAACCACCCCGTATACAACCAACAACCCTTGTTACCCATCCCACTTACACCCAACCACATGTCAGCCACCCAGTGGGAAAAACTGATCAGCCATCCCACTTTTCAACACTTTCAACTGATCTCCCTTCGACTTCCACATCTTCCAGGACTCCTTTGCCTCCTAGAACTTCCCTGCCCTCCCGTACTCCCATCCCTCCAGACTCTCAGGTGACGCTAGACGAGACCTTTAACCAGAACTTTGGCTTTGATCCTGACTCCGTGATTTATGAGTCTGACTTCCGGCCCATCAAGCCGGCCCCCCCAGGACCTGTGTTGGCTTTTGAAGTTTCTTCTTCTGACATTATGCCTATTCGAATCCCCCGCCCCCCGGCCCGGCTGGACCCACCTAGCCGAGGGTCTGTACTCAAACTGGTCCATCTGCCCCACTTGCCTCCTCCACAACACCTGGTGGCCCCACCACCCCTCCCGGCTGGTCCACGCACGGCTATGCACTCTAGGTTTGCCCACCGCCATGTTCGCCTGGATGAAAGTGAGGAGAGTGACGTGAAGGTGACTCCACTAGTACATGAGTCTGCTGAGCTGGGTGCGGGTCCTGTTCGTCCCCTGCCGCTGCCCGTCCCTATGGCAGCTGGGGTTGCGCTGCTGGGTGGTGCCGCCTCTAACCTGCCGCTAAAGCCTAACCAGCACGCTAAGCCTCCCTCCACCCGCCCTGTCCAACCACTCACCACCGCACTCGCCCAACCCTCAGGGAACGTGGCACGAAAGGGTCGCCCACAGCCAGACCGAGTGGAGGGAAAAAATACTCCATCACGTCGGCTGGTGGCGGCCCTGGTGCCACTCCCTGATGACCTGGCAGTGCCGGTGCCACGACCAATGAGCTCTGAAAAGCTCCAGCCTCTCCTGCCACTACCCCCAGGCTCCAACCCCACCCAAGTCTTCACCTCTGATGGCCGTCCCCTCCCCCCTGACTCACTCCCGGCCCCCCCACAACTGGCCGATACTCCCCGCCGATCAGCTGCTGCAATCACCAGTCGGCCCCGTGTTGTGCCGTACCGAGGGGAGCATCCGCCACCCGTCCCTGCTCAAGTACCACAGTTGCCGCAGTTTACCCGCCAGCGTCGACCCACCCGACGCCGCCCTACTGTATCGCTTCCACCACTGCCACCGACCCCAGACCACCATGCTGCAGCTTCAGCCCCTCGACCAGTCATTGTTCCAGCCCCAGCGTATGCCCCAGCCCGTCCTGCTGCCACATCAAAGCCCAGTCATGATCACAAGCCCAGCGTCAACAAAACCCATCTTACAATCCTCAAGGATGTTTGGGCAACCCTCACCCAGCACCTGCCTGCATCCCTCACCGATAGCACCCACACCCGTCGCAAAAACCATGAAAATAGGAGGAGTAGGAGAGATGGAGGAGAGGAGAGGAGGAGGAGGAAGAGGAGAGAAACAGAAGCCCATGAACCTCTCCCCTTGCCGCTCCCATTGTCTCACCAAAGTTCTGCACACTTCTCTTTTCCTCTCCCCTGTTTACTCCTCCTCCTGTTTTCACTGGCGTGGGTTCGGTGAGGGAGGTGTAAACAATGCTGGCACAGGTTTAACCCTTTGAATACCGTCACATATTTTAAAATTTGGCTTAGGGGGGGTTTTTGGAACTATAGGGATTAGATATAGCCTCCATTAACCTCTCCACTTGAAGACTTCACCTCTAAGTGGAATAAAATTGCTTGACAGTAACCAGATTGGGATAAAAAAGATGGCATCGTAATAAAGGGTTATTTAGCTGTCATATGGCGCCCTCTGTGTTGTTATAATACTGTTAAGCTGAGTGATGCAAGATACGGAAGTGAAGTGATATCTTGTATTGTCTAAGTGCTACCACACGCTTGTTCCAGAAATTATTGGTGCACACTTCATACCAGACAGCGACACCACAGGCATTGGCTATTAAAAATTGCCGAATGATTCCACCATATGTTGACAAATCTGCTTTCATGAGGATGCATTATATCACATCCTTGTGGTATATTCTAGCCATTTTTATAATATCAATATGCAGATGATAAATAGTGTAATCTCCTTGGGACAGCTTGAACTATACTGATCATTTAGTATAACATCACCTCCTTCCTGTGTGACTCATTTTGGAGCTAGCGTACAATACGTTAGTTATTACACTGCTACAGTATTATGGCACTTGTTCCCGCTGCGAATGGCCTGTTTTTAGGGCATTATAATATAATGGATATATAATATATTATGGAGTGCTCAGTAAACATAATATCCAGT
This sequence comes from Coenobita brevimanus, assembly GCF_032717465.1. NCBI lineage: Eukaryota > Metazoa > Arthropoda > Malacostraca > Decapoda > Coenobitidae > Coenobita > Coenobita brevimanus. The sequence continues at coordinate 480,759 of NC_137068.1, read as the reverse complement.
AATGTAATAAGTATAATAACTGATGTAGCCCAAAATGCTACACTGCCGGCATTAGTCACCTTATATGTTATTCAAAGACTGTGCTCTCTACGGTACTGCACATTAAATATCAGTAACTTATAGCAATATTATTCAGTGATGTTATTGATACAGCTTTTGCCATTGTGCCACAGGTTACATGTAATATTTTGAAAAATAGAACTAGGATCCTGCAGTAATAGAATGGAGCAATTTATACCAATAAATTTTGAGTTAGCTATTGCATGATAGTGATAGAGCTAAAAACTGTTGGGCCGATTTATGCAATCAGTGCAGAGTAAAGTATATAACAAGGCTACGTATGCAGATGAAGTTAGCTTAAATAATTATTATAAAAGTTAAAAAGCACAGATTTTACATGTATATTTTTCTGTAAATAAAAACGTATTCCATAATGATTTTCCTTTATTTAAATAAACATGAATAGGAGTACTGCAGTAATTTATCAACATCCTTGTATTAAAAGATCTATACTGTTGGGATGTAGGGTTGGGTTTCAGCCTGGAGTTGGGGTTAAGAGAAGATAGTCTTGTGAAAGATTTTTGGCCATAGACAACACAAATTGAATTTGTGAGGCATTAAAAATTGGTGTTTTCTTTGAATTGGTGAGGTTAAAGAAATGGATCAGAAATTGGCGAGTCATAGCCACATCTTTGAAATTCTGAACAGACGTGAAGAGAGGAAGCTTGTAGAACAACAGAATCCAGTAGCAAAAAGGACAGAACCCAGAGGAAGATAGCTTTAAAAAGGGCAGAACCAAGAGGAGGATAGTTTTAGAAAGGACAACAAAGGAAAGTAGTTTTGGAAAGGATGGACCCCAGAGGAAGACAGCTTTAGAAGAGACAGAACCCAGAGGAAGATAGGTTTAAAAGGGACAGAACCCAGAGGAAGTTAGCTTTAAAATGAACAGAACCCAAAAGATGTCTTGAGAAAGGACAGAATCCAAAAGATGTCTTGAGAAAGGACAGAACCCAAAAGCTGGCTTGAAAAAGAACTGAACCCAGTGGAACACACAGCTTTAACAATAGTGTGAGTCTACAACAGCAGCTTGAAACAGGTAGAGAGGAAATGAGATGAAGGCATAGACTGAAAGATGGATGCTGAAGGAGGAGGGTTGTAAAGATTTGTTGGAAGGTGGTGGCTCAATTGGTAGAGAGGTGACCTGCAGTCCTAATGGACTCCGGTTCAAGTCCCCGATGGGGCAGGGAACAGTTTATGGATTTGAAATTCATAAGAAGTGGACATTATTGATCTACCAGAAAATCCGCCGACATGTCGTAAAAACCCCCCCGCTAATACCAGTACACCAGTCCTGTGTGAAACAGCCCTAACATGTACGTTATTCATAATGAACAGTGGGTGTTAATGCCAAAGATGGGACATGTGGAGATGTAGGAGGACTACTGGGCCTTGGGGATAGTCCCTGGGGATAGGCTTCGAAGCCTTGTCCCAGAGTCGGGGAAAAAAGAATAAATAAAAAAAAAGGGCCTTGGATGTGTCTAACAAATGGTAAAAGCCTCCCCAAAGTCCAAAAAAGAGCAGGATTATGGGTAGGACAGGAATGAAAGATGAGTATTCCTGATGAAGGCATAGAGACAGACAAATTGCAAGAAGAATATGCTTCCAGGTCTGCCAGTTCACATTGTTTTGGAGCAGTAGTTATGGGGCTTTGAGGAAGAATTAATCTCGTGCATCCTTCTGGAGTGCATGTTGAACTGGGTAACATAAGTTGTAAAAGAAACAAAATATGTACCGGTACTTAAAATGAATGAGCATTAGGCATGGAAGGTGGGTGCATACATTTATAGGAGTGTGTGATTGAGGTGGAAGGGGGGAGAAGGAGGGGGAGAAGAAGGATGTGATGGAGGGATGGTGTAAAGTATGTGAGAGGGGGAATATAAGTTGGGGGAGGGCAGAGAAATGGCAGTGGACAGGGCAACATGGAGGCAATTTGTTTGTGGCAACCCCTTACGGAATTAAGGCTTCCGGGTTTAGATAGATAGATAGTAAAATGTTGTTGACTGGAACATGGAGAGATGTAAAGAAGTTTATGGTGAAAGTGGCTTGAAAGAGAACAATAGGTAGTGGGAGCATGAAAGTTAAGGAAAAAGGGGTTACTAGTGCAGTCTAAACATGGCCATAAGATTCATGTTACTTTCATAGTGAACTCAGGTATTAGGGATTCTCATGTGCCAGCAATAATTGTTTCACCATTTATATTGCTGATGTATCTTTATTAACTATATTCATTCCTGCCTTACTATCAGTGACAATGTTCCCCAGTGTTTGGGCTTGTATTGAATGGTATATCCCCTTCACCTACACTTTCCTAGTTAGATTTTCCACTTTGAAACTCCACCTGTTGAGTTCTGCGAGATTGTGGTATATTGATGGACTCTAAAATTAGTGGGACAACTATTTTATCAACACACACACACACACACACACACACACACACAAATTATTTAAAGAAAGTATTAGGGAAAGATTAAAGAATGATGTGAAAAAATTCAGCTTTCCATACAGGGCAATAGGTCAGTGGAATATATTACCCGAAGAAGTCGTATGTATCAAAAGCATTCACAGTTTTAAAGAGAAATATGATAAAATAGTAATAAAAGACAGGACACAAAGAGCTTGACTCAGTCCTGTAAAAATACAATTAGGTAAGAATTAGGGAAGAACACACACACACACACACACACACACACACACACTCCTGTTCATAAAGTCTGCATATTTTGGTAATCAGGTTTCACAGGCCTTTGCATTAATAAGCAGAAATCGTCTACAGGATTATGAAAGTGCATCAGGCCATCAAGTAACTAATTGATAGAAAATTTTGAGTATGGTATCAGTCGGTAGATTTGAGTTTTCATGGTTGGGAAGGATGATGATGATGGTGATTGTACCCTTCCGTAATAATCCATAATACATAAAAGGTAAAAATTATAACTAATAGTTCCAGTAGAGAGTTCTGAACATCATTGGGTAGATTTGAATTTTCCGCGGCGTTTTAAGTAGCTAGTGTCCCGGACTTTAGTTAGTATGCGGCCTATGTTTTTGTTTACACAGTCGAACCCAAAACAAGAAGTGACATTGCTTCTAGGTCATTTTAATCCCCAAAGAGTAGCATTCCGAGGGCAAATTAAACATCTTAGAGTGAGTAAAGTAGATCAGTTAATAATTCGTTTTGTTTAATGGTGAAATTAGGCTCAGAGTTGCTCAGCCGCACAATATAAAGTTTACAAAGCCACTCTTGGGATATATCGATAAAGTTTAATTTCCAGTAAGTAGTATTCATTAGTCATCAGTATAAATTCCCCTGGGGAGGGGTGTAATAAATACTTCCCCAATATCCCCTTTTGTCATCAGAGGCGACTAAAATGGGCATTCTTGTCTCCGACCTTTCTCTCCTTACTGTGTTCATCTTCTGTTCTGTCCCATATCTCTTCTTGATATTTGTTTGTTTCTTCCAGCCTTTATTTCCCCTCTACTATCAGGTAAGAAATTTGGTTTTATGACATGGATCATTTTAGGACATCCCATTGACACTGACCCTTCCTCCCGCATAACCATTTCATCACCAAACTGCGTCATCAGCATAACCACTTCAACATCAGCCTTTGTGCCATATAGCCAATTTACGGCTTGTTAGTAGTTCTTCATCATTCCTTCCTTCATTCCATTAGTCCGATATGCTAAGGGATTTCATCAGATGGTATATATTTTTCTAACAATATTACAGAATTGGGCTACTACTGCCGCTGAAGATGGCCGGCACTGAGAGTCTACCCACACAGCTGACCCGAGTTATGGAATGTAAACAAGGAGCCGTCAGAGCTGTCAGATTTAATGGTGAGTTGATTATATCCTCTTCAGTCTAGTGATATCATTTTCATTTTAATCCAACAACTTTCAGGCATTTTTCTTGATTTCTTGTAGTGAAGGGGTTAATGATACTGTGCAAACTGTCAGGCATTGAGAGTCAGCTCACACATCTGACCCAAGTGATTTAAGGTGCTGTCAGAGCTGTCAGATTCAGTGGTATGATGGAATTGCTGAATTTTCAGCCTACCGGTACTCTCCAGTTGGCTAGCCATGTTGTACTCTTATTTTGTACTAAATTGACTTTGCTTACGTTAGTTTGATCATACCTAACAGAGATTTGCATCCTCTTTTAGCTAAATTTCTGGTGTTTAATGGCAGAACTTAAATAATATAACATCTATATGTACTTTTCAAAACAATTTTAATAGCTAGTAACATACTGGTATATTACTTCCCATCTTCAGTAACAGCTCAGCTTTAGATGAGAGTAACCCAACGACAGTATGAGTTACCCTGTAAACCAAGTGTCCCTGGCCATTACCCCAAATTGGACAAGTCAGCATACAGTCCAACCTTCCCTACATCATGCTGGATGCCAGACTTAAGAAACCCCAATCGTCACTGCTAAAATGCACACTAACGTCACCAGTGATGCAGCTTTTCCAGTGTGTTTGTCAGTTTAAAGATATTTCTCAACTTAAAAAAGAAAAAATGCATATGTTCATTATCTTCCACCAAGGTGTTAATTGGGATTAAGGCATCTGGCTATAGATAGGTAGATAGACTTTCAATAGTTCTCCCTCAGTCAGATTCTTAGGTAGGAAAAGAGGTTTGGGTGGCGATGATGATGATAACAAATGAAGTTATCCCATGCTGCCTAATAGCCTGGTGAAGTAAGACACTCCAGCAGGATGAGACTGACAAGTTTTACATCCAAGGAGTGGCTTGAGTGTACTGCTTACATGATACCACTTAAAAGTGAGTGAGGCTGGTCACCCTCACCTTAAATGTCAGGACTTAGTAACCTAGCCCAGGGCCCCTGTGTTTCTGATGTAACAGTAAAGGATAGAATGGTGGATAGTGTGGACTGAAATCATTATGTATACTTGCAGTGGATGGGGAATACTGTTTGAGCTGTGGATCAGACAAGTCAGTGAAGCTCTGGAACCCACACAAAGGCACACTGCTACATACTTACTCTGGACACGGTTATGAAGTGTTGGATGCTCGAGGCTCCAGTGACAATTCGTAAGTTAATAACAGATATACCAGTAATAAGTTTTTGTTATAAGTGGAGAGGGAGTGTGAGGATGAGATGAAAGGACGGAGTGGAGAGATAGAGGGAATGGGGGGGTGGGGTGAGTGTGAAAGAGGGCAGGCTGATGTAAGAGTACAAGACGACATGGAGGTGATGCATTTGCGGCCACTCCTTCTGGGATTAAAGCATCTGGTTGTAGATAGTTATAAGAAATCTTTTCAGTGTTAATACATTGTTTTTACTTGTGCCATGCCCTGATAGCTCTGTTCAGTGTAGGATAGACTTTTCAGTGATCAGGGGTTAGATGTCATCTTCAGTTATTCTTTCAGTAAACAAGGACCTTCTGAGTTGAATTAGAATATTGGAGACAAGAACAAACTAAAAAGGTGTCCCCAGATTTGTGAGGTGAAGGGACACTACTCCATATTTACAGTGCTGGAGAGGGACACCTTTATGTGATATCATTGATGTGACTGGGTGGCTTCTCTGCATAGTTACACAAATGTCCCTCAGCTCCCTCCCAGTCCCCTGAAAGGAGGATTGTGGATTGCTGGAGAGGAGAAAAAGTGCAGCTTCCGCCTGCAGTCAACTGGGTTCACACGTCAGATCAACCCAAGGCAGCAAATACTACCACCTGTACTACTCCATACTTACACAGGGCATGGCCATGAAGTGTTAGATGCTCAAAGCTAATGTGATGTTTTCTTTACACAAACCAGATTGATCTGTTCATGTGGAATGGACAAGTCAGTAATGGTATGGAATGTAAGCACAGGAGAAGCCATGCGAAAGTTCCGAGGCCATGCAGCACGAGTAAACTGCCTTGACTTTAACGAGGAGTCTACGGTTGTGTTGTCAGGGTCAGTGGATGGCACAGTCAGAATATGGGACCTTCGCAGTCGGAAATTTGAACCTATTCAGGTGTGTTAATTGCATTTAATTTGGTACACCAACAGGATATTTATGCTTATGCTGTACTCATGTATTGTCAAACATAATCATCGTTGTCGTCATCATCATCATAGTTATCATCCTGACCTCTTTTTCTCAATGAAGGATGGGATGAGGTACGATTCTGAGAGCAAGAAACAACCTGAAAGAGGGAGAACTCATCAATAGTATGCCCAGTTAAGTGGGATATACTCATTCACTCACATTTCACACAGCAAGAATCCTTACTCCACCCCACAAGCATAACTTTCCACACTTTTGCACTTCACGTTACAGTACAGATTGTTATTTATACTTAGAGCCAGCTCTAAATACGTGGATTGCATTTGCTTTATATACCAATAGAACATTTTTAACTAAACTCAGGTATTGCAGAAGTTTCTTCATGGTTTTGGAATAGTGTTGGAATTGGAAAGGAAAAGATACCGTATTAAAGTTTCTTTATGTAATTGTTTTCATTCTCTTTGTACAGATTTTGGATGAGGCCAAAGATTCCGTCATGTCAGTACAAGTGTCCGCCCATCTGATCCTAACAGCCTCGTTGGACTGTTACACGCGCATCTATGACTTGAGGAAGGGGGAGCTGGTCTCTAACTGCATTGGAGGTTAACACTGCATCCTCTTTTGACTATGAGTTAATGCATTGAGCCTGGGAATGTCTTTTTCATATTGATCTTGTTTTATGATCCCAGGTTTATCTGAAATGTGAACTCTGTAGACCGCAAGCTGAAGTTGCCCTTGTGCACTCTGTGGACTGTAGGCTGAAGTTTTAAGGATATAGGATAGGGATTGAGGAAGTTTTGTGTTAATTGGACAGTGGATATACATAAGGAAGCTAGTATACTGTGGGAAATGGACAACTACATCCTACAGTCCACTGGGTTCACATGGATCTCTGTCAGTCTTCAGTAAATTAATTCGCTCCTGATAAAGATCGTTAAACTTTTCAGCATAGTTGATGGCCAGGTGTACTCAGGGTGGATAAAAATTTTGACTTAATGAAGGATGCTCATTCCTGCCTCATAATTAAGGCTTATTGAATTTCATACAACCACAGCTTATTCAACATATGAGTGACCCAGTTCTATCAGGTAAGAACAAACTGACTGCTTTGCATACATCCAACAGAGGGTGTGACCTGTGCACACTTCAGTGGGGATGGTCAGTGTATCCTCGCCTCTTCCATGGATTCCACACTCAGGTTGATGGATAAAGATACTGGTGAACTTCTTTCTCAGTATACGGGACACATTAGTAAAGATTATAAGGTGTGTAGAGATAATTGTGGTTAAGGTTAGTTTTTGTTACTACCTCCTATCTCCTTATTCCTACCTCTTATCTCCTCTCTCTCCTAGTTCTTTATCCTACTTCATCTGCCCTACTTCTTCCTTTTTGCTACTACCTCCTCTTATCTCCTCTTTCTTACCTCCTCACTCCTGCCTCTTACCTTTTCATTCACCTCCTCCATGGTCTTCACACTCAGATTAATGGATAAAGACAGGACTAATTTCTTTTTCATTATTCATCACATGTTAGCAAAGTTGACAAGGTAAATGGAAAAATTGTTTATTGATGCTAACAAAAGTCTTTTAAGTCACTAAGTTGGCAGTCAGCATGGTAATTTATATAGTCAAGCATGGTGATTGATATAGTCCACTCTCCTTTACTTTAATTTGAATCCCTACATCTCGTCACATTGTAATTTTTTTGTGTCATACGGGCATAATTTTTTTTTTAGCTTAGTGTTTTCAGTAAAGTACAATACATTTGTTGCATTTAGCTGTTATGTTTCAGGTGGAGAGTTGCTTCACTTCGTCAGACACTCATGTTGTGTCAGGATCTGAGGATGGTTTTGTGTATTGTTGGGATCTTGTGCAGGCAACACTGACCACAAGGTGAGATGGGATACTAAAGCCGTTTGTCTGATGTACTTAGGAAGCTTACTAACTCATCCTCCTTACCAGTTTATTTCTGATTCTGCTCCATTACTATATTCCTGTGTGTTTTCCATGCAATCTGTGTCTATTTTGAAAAGATATAAGAAGCAAAAAAGAGATTTTAATGGGTACTTTGGATAATAAATTGTTATGAAAGAGGTGCAGGGGAGCCTCCTTACCCAAAGAGAATGCAGGTCTAAGAGAAGTACAGTCATATCCTTAAGTTTATTTGACCTCTCTTCATCTCTGGATTCATAAGTGCTTGAATGTGACATAGTTAACTGAGGTGTCTGTTATCATCCAACTGTAGATGAGTATATGCACCGTTGTCCACTATGTCTCATTCAAGCATGTATGACTCCAGTAGTGCGAATGAGGCAGGGGAGGCAAGTAAAACTTTTTGTTTGACTGTACGTTTCACATTTTATATGATAATTAGTTTTAAAGAAACAGGGAAGAAACGGGGAAGTGAGCATGGAAGTGAAAAAGTTACTACATGACAGTATTGTGATACCAACTCTAACTTATGGAAGTGAAGCTTGGGCCTTGTTGGAGGGACACAAGTCAAGAGTGAGAGCAGTGGAAATGAGTTATATAAGAGGAGCCTGTGGAGTCACATGGAGAGACAGGCTGACAAATGAGGATATAAAGGAGCATTGTGGTGTGGATGTGGTTGTGATAGGAAGCGTTAGGAGGAACACACTGAGGTGGCTTGGCCATATGGAGAGGATGGAGGGTGGGAGACTGACAAGGAGAGTGTATGTGAGTGAGGTGGAGGGGAAGCCTGAGGATGAGATGGAGGGATGGAGTGGAGAGGTATATGAGAGAGGAGGGTGTGAGCTGGGAGCGGGGCAGTGAAATGGCGGGGGACAGGGCGATGTGGAGGTGATTTGTTTGTGGCCACCCTGTACAGGATTAAGGCATCTAGCAATAGAGAGATAGATATAGTGTTTTAAATATTTTCTCAGCAGGTGTAGATGAGAAACCTGTAGAATATAGTTTACCGTATGTCTTACCAAAATCTTTAGTGGGTCTTTGATATCATGAAGTAATGATATGGTGTTAGAAAAAAAAAAAATATTAGGTAGAGATACTCACCATCTTTGAACACATAACTACACTGAGTGACAAGTGTAATGGCTTCCTGTATCTCAGGAAACTAATTTTGCTTGAGGTAGTTAAGCTTAATATACTAAATGGAGGTAGTCAAAACTGTAGTTTAACAGTACAGTACAATGTGTAGTGTATGATACAGGAGGGGGATGCCTTCATGTGGTGACACCAGTATAATCAGACTGTGGAGCTGTCCGAGATGAGAATAGTGGACTGCAGGAAAGGGGCAACTTTAGCTTGCAATCTGCAGTCCACTGGGCTTACATTGAGATGAGCCTGTGGTTGCAACTACTACTACTTCTGCTGCTACAACAGTATATTATTGGTTAACAGGCTTGAACACAAAGGAAGCCATGTGGTGCACTCCCTGTCACCACACCCCACCCAGCCACACCTACTGACTGCCACACAGGGACAGGTGTGGCTCTGGTCTGCTCCTGCACTAGATAAAGATGGCTCTTAAATGAACTCCAAACTGCCCTTGTAGCCAGAGGGGTGGTTGATGGAGTTTAGGGAATATCTTAAGGTAAACCAGGTTTGTAACTGTATATTATTTCCAGACAGTTGGACTCACAGTCATAAACATGATTGGCTAATTAGTATTAGATATGTCATTTATTTCCAGAAAAAACTTTGTGTATATGTATTTTCTCTTTAAGAAAAAAAAGCTGCAGGCCAATATCTCAGTTATACTGTTTAAACATATTTAGGAGTGTATAGATTTGGAGGTCTAATAAAACTCATATGCACAGTACTTTAATACTGTATTTATCATAGCATGAATGTACAAACATTGTGAAATTAACACATTCCAGTATATCCATCAAGCATTGTCACATCTTTCAGGATACTTTCATCATATGTATAAAAGCAGTTGCTGATTGTGTCATTCAAATACAGGCAGGTCCTGTTATACGAGCGTCCACTATACGAGAAACAGAGGATACGTGAATGGGCAATTTAGACCCATTTGGTGGTGTGGGCAGGGGCAGTTAACCTAACCCAATTTTTCCCATAGGTTATGTGCTCCATTATACAAGTTTAGTGATTATTTTTTACCAATCCTTTTTTCGAGTTTCTGCCATCCGAGTAGTCCTCCACAGGTCCACTACCATATCCCACTCGTATAACAGTATCCACCTGTAGTATGCCAGGTAATGCAGTTATTCCTTATTATAAATTTAGGATGGGTTTCAGAATATTACAACCTTTTCATGCAGTGAGTACATACAGTGTGTTTAGATATGGTTTCAGATAAATTGCTGTATTGAAGATTATTGGAAGACTCTGCATGCTTTAAAGTGGCTGGCTTGGCAATTTTTTTTTTTTTTCGTATACTGCTTTATTGTATTATTATTATTATTATTTTATATTATTTTATATGTATGAAATGTTTGCATTAAGCTCTATAGCTAGTTGAAGTTGGAAGGAAATGGATTTTTAAATAGCATTTCATAAAATGGAGATTCCAAAACTTGCATGTACCCTATTAATGCTGTGAATCTGGGACATTCAGCAAATCAACTTGAAATGAATGGAAGTTTAATACTGTAATTTTTTTTTTTTTTTTTAATTTAATTTCGACTTAGCACAAAAGAATATTAAAATAAAGTGGCATATAATAAGTATGTACAGTATTCAGAGCATTAATATATGCAGAAATAACCTTGGTAAAAAACTGTCCCTTGGTATGTAACTTTGACTAACATTGATCTCTTCTGATAGTGTTGTTTAAAGATGCTCCCTGGGTTTATCTTTAAGAAATTTTTGTATCTCTCTACCTGTAGCCAGACGCCATAATCCTGTAAGGGGTGGCCACAAACAGATCACCTCCATGTCATCCTCTCTCCTTCCATTTTGCTACCCCCTCCCCCCCAACTTACACCAACTAAATCTTTCCAGCTAACACTTTCCAGCAAAATGCCAGATGATTTTCTTAAGCTGAGTACAGACATATAAAACTTAAACACTTAACCCCTTAATACTCAGAACAACTCCATTCCAGCTAAAACTACATATGTTTATTCATCTGAGAATGAATCTTAGGAGCCTTTGGGGTGTTATTAATACTGTACGAACATATTAAGCACAAGCATACCGGTATACAGTAATATATATTTACGACGTACATATTGCATATACTCAACAAGAAACTCAGTTGGTGGTGTCTTGTGTGTTCAAGGATGGCTCAGTCTGCTGGTGTGGGCATAGGTGTGGCAGTGGGCGTGGGAAGTGTGTAAATGATGTGTTAAGGAATGGTTCAGAGTGCCGGTCTGGGTGTGGCAGTGGGAATTGAATAAACGATGTCTTAGGGAATGGTTGAGTCTGCTGGTCTGGGTGTGGGCATGGGTGTGGTAGTGGGAAATGAATAAATGATGTGTTTGGAAATGGTTCTGTATGCTAGTGTGGGTGTGGTAGTAGGAAGTGTGCACATGATTCAGGATAGACACTGACATCACAGACTGACCCGTCGTAGGGAATGGCTCAGAGTGCTGGTTTTGGCATAGGTTGGGCATAATTAGGTAGTTAGTAAATGATGCAGGATAGACACCAGCATCACTGACTGAACCACCTACTGTACTAGGGTATGTCTCAGTCTGCTGGTGTGGGCGTGGTTGTGGCAGTGGGAGTGGGAAGTGAGTACATGTAGGACAGACACTGATACTGCTGATTGAGATGTCTTAGGGAATGGTTCAGTCTGCTGGTGTGGGGTGTGGGTGCAGCAGTGGGCATAGGAAGTGAATAAATGATGCAAGGACAGCGGACACTGATATCACAAAGCCGTCCCTGCTACACACAGGAATTCACACAGCGGAATGGTTATGAATGAGACACCTTGCATTATTACGACATGAATCACAACCGTAGGTACTCAGAGTGATATTGTCCATGGTATACATACAATAATTTTATATACAAATTCCACTGCTATTCTCTGTCTGCCTTAACTTGGTAGGTGGAGCTTTTTATCCTTTTCCAACACTTCATCATGACTAGTTCCATGTTTTAGTATTTGTATTGTTACAATCCAGTGGCTGAATAAGACAGTACAGTATTTTGTTATTACTGTACATCCTTTCCATAGCACTTCTTTGTGATTAGCGCCATATTCTAGCGTTAATCTTTTGTTATATCTCAGTGCTAGAGTGAGATTACTGTGGCAGCACATCCTCTCCATAGCCTTTATTAACCCTCTTATTGTCAGTAACACTCTAGTACAGTATTCTGTTCCATCTGAGAGTGAGTCATTGGAGGTGGCAGTGTTAATACCAGCACCATTAACCCTGTATGTCTGGGTCAGTATTTATATTCTTGTATTCCAGCAAACACGTAATGGAAATGTTGGATGGGAGAGAGACACAGGTTTGCGCTTGAATTCTTTATTTTCTCAGATATTTTGGGCTACACAGAAGCCATAGAACGAGTCTTTGTAGCCCAAAACAGTAGAGGTAATAGAGAATTCAAGGCCTAACCTGTGTCTCTCTCCCACCCAACATTTCCACTTGTCATAATGGATCATCTAAACACCATATTATTTTGGTTTGGTCAGTTGTAGCATTATATTACAGCTAAAGGCAGGTTATCGAATTCAACGGAGAGTTTTAACCAATAGAGAGTGAGTCACAGGAACTGGAGTGTTAATCCTTTCACAACCCAAGAGCTCTTGCACGATTAATAAAAATTGTCTGGGTACCAAAAAAATGCATCATAAAAAGACATTGTACTGAAGGGCCTCTCTCTTAAATGATGATAATTACTATATCATCATCATCATCATCATCATCGTAATCCTGTTTTCCCCCTCCTAAGGATGGAGTGAGGTTAATTACTATATACAAAGCTTAATCCTACTTATTTCTACTAAGCTTAATCCTTATTTTGATTATGACATATCACATTCTGTAAAAAAGAACATTGAAGTTTTTTAATGCATAAAAAACGTGCAGTACCGTATATTGTCATCTTGAATTACGAGGTGTGATCGGAAAGTTCCATCTCTCTGTTTATCTGCCACAGCACATGCCTTAATCCCATAAGGGGTGGCCACAGACAAATCACCTCCCCTTTGCCCTGTCCTCTGCCATGTGACTTCCCTCCCACTGACTCATACACCCCTGTCTCTTATATCACTTCACTTTATCCCTCCATCTCATTCTTTCTTTCTTTCTTTTTTTCTTTCTTTAATTCTTTGCTTTCCTCTCTCCTTTTTTCTTTTCACAATCCTTTTTGTAAATGGGTAAGCTTCACTTCTAGAATCATAGTCACTAACCATTTCTGAACACATTATTGGCATTTTATCTATCTCTCTGTCTGTCTGTCTATCTATATCTATCTATAGCCCGACATTTTAAATTTGTCTATATAGAACAACACTATATTTACTGTGTACTTTTTTTTTTTTATACACTAATTTCCTAGTCTTTCCGAAGCCACTTTATATTATTATAGTTAGTTTACCTTAATATTGCCTAGATTTTTGTCCATTTGCAGTTTATTTCACATGGCTCAGTGGCTGAATAAGACAGTACTTCAGCTCTACTTCCTTTCCATTGCACTTCTTTGTGATTAGTACCACATTCTTGTGTTAATCTGTTGTCACAGCTGAACATTCAAGATGGAGAGATGGCAGTTTTAGGCCAGGTTAGAGAAAAAACAGTTTATGTTCTGAAGACAGTTTGTACAAGTTTCTTTTAATTTTTCACAGCTGTATTTTGATGACACCATATAGTATTAGTATACGGTAGTTCTCTAACTTTTACGTGGCCCAGATTATTGTTCCTTTACAGGTTACTCCACATAGTTCAGTGACAGAAAATGACAACACTGCAGCTGTACATTCTTTCCACAGCTTTTCATTGCTGCTATCATCATATTCAAATGTTAATCTGTTGTCACAGTTCAGCATTCATGACGGAGAGGTGGCAGTTTTAGGCCACGTTCATGTAAAGAAAGTATAGGCACCACACTAATGTCACCTTATATCTGTCCACCACTCATACAGTCACTGGCTCTTCAATGATTGCCTTATCTTTAAGTGATGATTTTAGTGTGTCAAAATTTCCCAGACTCTGCGGTGGGCTCTCCTCATTCATGGAGCCGATCCCGCTAGATGCCTCAGAGATCGTCCTGTCACGGATCTTGTCACGTGGGAGGAGGTTCGCGTATTCCTCGACACTCTTCCCTTCTTTAAGATAATCCCGCTGTATGGAACTTCCGGCCATTTTACCAGGCTGGAAGTTTTCGTATGGTGGACTGGTATTATTTTTCAGTCCTTGGGCATCCTCCTTTGTTATATAGTTACTCTCGTCAGTCTTAACAAAGCCGTTCATTATCATATAACTTGGATTGGTCTGCATGAGGACTGACGGACTATAGATGCCACTGTCGTGTTTGCCAAAATCTGAAGGGTGACGATCCAGCTTTTTCCGAAGAGCGATGGGAGGGTTTTCAAGAACGATTGGCGTGCTGGGAGCATGGTGTGGCACCCCAGAGGCTCGGTTGAGCTCTTGATGCCCCTGTGGATGTCCTCCTGGGATACCCTGTTGGCCTGGGGTGCTCGGGGTAAGGGATCTAGTTCCAGAGTCCATTCTTAGGTAGAGATCGCCATTCACTCCGCTATCGGGCACTTCACTCCCATCCATTCTGCTCCCACTCCTCTCCTGCATCACCTCACTGTCACGTTTTGCTATGTAGCTCACGGCATCTTGATCAAAGTTGAACACCAACTCGGATTTGCGGCTGGGGGAGGACATGGGCATGTATGTTCCATCGTCCCCACCTGTGGCACCAGCATTCCTCTGAAGATAGTCTCGTTGTAGGAAAGTGAGTCTGGGGGTACCATTCTGCCCACAAACTATTTCATCCAGAGGAGGAGCAGGAGGGCAGCAGGGGTTAGGACTGAAGGGCATCTCGTACCCATCTTCATCGACATTCTGTCCAATATTTTGGACTTTGGCAGTGTAATCTGGGCTCTGAATCCTGTCCAGAAGGCTGGCATCTTCGGTGTCTTCCTCGTAGGGCTGGTTGAGCTCCAGGTAGTGCTGTAAGAAAACAGAACATTATCAGAAAAATTCAGTAAAGAAAGAACGTGTTAAGTGCTACAATGGAGTTGTTGCTGAGTAACACCAGTCTGTCTGGCTGAGCAGACCCATCAACTGTAGGCAGGTAGTCCATGTTGATTTAGTTTCCTCCCCTGCCGTCTAGGATAACGTGAATTTTTAAAAAATTTGTGGTACACCATGTATGTAAATGGAGAGCCCTTCTAAGATTAAGGCATTTGGCAATAGACAGGCAGGTACAGTAGACAGATAGACAGTTTTCTCACTTGTCTCTCTGCTTCTCCTAGCATTTCTCCAAGGCTGGTCTCCAGGTGTGTGAATGAAGGCCTGTCCATAGGGTCTCCATTCCAGCATTCCAGCATGAGACGGTATCTGTTGGGGAGATTTTGTTGTGTTAAATAGATAGGTAGATAGATACATAGAGAGAGAGACTGGCATACATACACAGTATACATTCACACATACTTTCTTACTTAGATTCATTGCAATAACTGAAAGGTTTTGTAATCTGTACTTTTGAAGTCATCATTTTTTTTATGGTCCTGTATTGGTTTGTCAGCATCTATTCTTTCATATGGAAAATCATTAATTTGAAAGAGCACACTAGATAGTTTTTTACGTGGGTAATGATGACAGCATAGATGATGATGATGATGATGATGGTGATGGTGATGGTGATGGTGATGATGATAGTATTAATCCAGCAAGCCAGACACACTTACAGTGCATAAGTAGCAAAGCGTGGTTGTTCAAGTCTAACTCCCTTGGCCAGTTTGTCAACGAAATTTTCATCATAGTCGATCCCAGCATAGGGCACCTTTCCCAGTGTGAAAATCTCCCACATGACTACACCAAAGGACCACACATCACTCTGGGTGGAGAACACGCCATCCTGCAGGCACTCCAAGGCAAGCCATTTGACTGGCATGGGTCCCTGAAAGATAAAAAAGAAAATTATCATCATAACACGTCTTCATTACCAGCACCATATGGTAGCGTTAATCTCTCCCGTGACCACACCGAAAAACCACGCGGCACCCTAGGTAGAAAACAAACCATCCTGCGGCATTTCAAGCCAAGCCATTTGACCAGCATGGGACCCTGAAATAATGGAACAGCATCATCATTATCCTCATCACTCTTGCCCTGGGATGCCGTACCTACCAAAAGACATCCCCAGTTGTAGATGTCAAATATTCTGGACTCCATTAGCCATGCCACAAGTCCCTAAACAAGAAGTACTGCTGTTCTAAAGTAAGGAGTTTAATCCTGGACCCTAACACTCCTGATGGGGTAGCACAGGATTGAAAAATAATCCCTGAATGGTGTCAGTGTAGGGTTTTCTCTGACACAGTTTGTGATGTGTTGTAGGGACACCTCAGTCAGCGTTATCAGTGTCTGTCTTGCATCATTTATTTATTTCCTCACACCCACACCAGCAGCCTGACCCATCTCCACAGCACATATCATGAGGCAAGTTTCTGGTGGAGCACTGGGTCTTTACCTCCCCATATAATACTTACACTGCTTTTCTTCTTGTAGTTTTCATTCTTGTAGATGTCCTTGGCCAGTCCAAAGTCACTGATCTTGACAATGTTGTTCTCAGCCAGTAATATGTTCCTGCAGGCCAGATCTCCATGCAGTACCTGGAAAAATTATTTTGTCGTATTGTGTTGTATCGTATATAAAGGCTCCGACATGCTTGCATACATTGGCCATGGTCACCTAATGGCAGCTCTTCATGCTGCTTGATCTCCGGTAGCCTCCCTATGCAGTCCTATATCCCTGAGGTCACACTCTATGACCTCATCCCAGGTCTTTTTCAATCTGTCACCCGCAACCCCTCTCCTGACATACACACTTCTCGCTTTACACACCCAATTGTGTTAATATATTCATAAGGTTTTCCTAAACCTTTTCACGTTGATATAACGGTTGATGTTAAAATAAAACTCAGCGTGAGCCCTGGGTTATTGATCATTTTCTTAGTATAAGATTTTGTCATGTACTGGATAAATTGTAGATGCCTGAACTCCTTTTAAAAATACTGGGCCGTGGGTAGGAAGGAATGAGGAAGATAGTTCCAGAGTTGACCTGTTGTATACATGAATAACTTGCTTTGGAGAGCTGGAGAGAATGAGTAGAGAGTGCGTTGCTAGATGGGTGCTGCATGCTTCTGTAATGGGGAAGGAATGCAAGCTGAGAGTTCCAAAGAGCTGTGACCAGAATTGTAGAGAGAGAGAGAGAGAGAATCTGCTCGAGCTAAGTACTCCATTCACACAGGTATGCGACAGAACCAACTGAGTAGGTCTTTGGAGCAATAGATAGGTAGGTAGGTAGGTAGATAGGTATGCAGGTAGATAGATAGATAACAGGGTAGTGAATCTAACCTTCTTAAATGCAAGGTATTCCATTCCCTTAGCAACTTGATAGGACCAGCCAAGCAGGTCTTTTGAACATAGACCTTGTGGGTGACCGCCAACAGACCGAGAGCTTATGTACCCGTCCGACCCTCCGCTGCTTTCTGTGGGGGGGAAGGAAAGTTTAGAGAGAGAATACAGTAACTCTGTCCTCGTACTTTAGTGAACGTACGTTAGGTAGGTAGGTAGTAGAGAGAGAGACAGACAGAGAGTACAGTAACTCTGTCCTCGTATATTAGTGAATGTACATTAGGTGGTAGGTAGGTAAGCACTGTAGAGAGAGGAGAGAGGGAGGAGGGGAAGCTGCATAAACCAAGACATATTACGAACCAAAAGTCATGTTGCTGCTGTCTGAAGTGATGTGCTGGTTGTGGGATGAGCTGGAGATGGACCTTGACCGGAATAAGTCTCTCGATGCTTCTGGTATGCCAGGTGATGGCAGTGGCGAGTCCTGTGCAGGCATGAATGTTTGCTCAGAGTTGTTGGAGTCCTGTGAATGTAGAGCCTGGTTGTATGTATCGTACAGGATGCCCCAGGAATTGTGCTGTGAGTGAGGGTGAGGGGGGAAGGGGAGGGAGAAAGTGAGGGGTATGAAGGTGAGGAAAGGGAGTGAGGGAGAGGGATGGAGGGTAGGAAGCATGGGAAGGAGATGAAGAAGAGGGTAGGGAGTGAGGAAGAGGGAAGGGAGTGAGGGAGGGAGATGAAGGAGATGGTAGGGAGTGGGGGAGAGAGGTGATGGTTGGGGAATAAGGGAGAACTTCAGGTGATTCATAGGTATATTTTGAATTGGAAAGATACTGTATATCAAGACGAACCCAGTGTTCAGCATTTTTTTCACTCTTTGGGGCAAGATGACAGTATATGCAAACATATGCAACTCAGGTGGTGCTTAAGATAATCAATACAGTACCTGTGGCTGATCAGGCGTGTACTGGACCATTGAATTTTGGTGGAAGGTCAGATGGGCGTATTTAAGGCCACGGGATTGTCTGCTTCTGTGTTGAGGAAGGAACATGGATGTTCATTAGTGAGAGACTGGGAACAGCAGTGTTTATTCATTAGGGTAGAACAATTCAAACTTATCAGTGTGGCTGTAGTTGCCACTGACAAACCTACTGATCTGTGAAAGTGAAGGAACTATCATTCTTAACTCCTCGACCTAAGTTGTCTGGAGTATTAGACTTTGGCTAATGCCAAGTGATTGTATTCGATTCATGCAAACCTCCGAAGTCTGTGGCAAAGAACCAGATACAAGCAGTTACACTTTTGCTTCATTAAAAGATACCCCTGGGGAGGGGGGGGGGGAAAGAATACTTCCTCAGTATCCCTGCTTGTCGTAAGAGGCAACTAAGAGGAGCCTTTTTGTCTCCAGTCTTTTTCTCCTTACTGTTCTCTTTGCTCTTCTGTCCTACCTCTGTTCTTGATATCTCCGTGTTTCGTCCGGCCTTTATTTTCCCTCTACGCCTACAGTGCCATATAGTCGCATGATGGCTTGGTGCTCTTTCTTCATTATCCCTGTATATATATATATATATATATATATATATATATATATATATATATATATATATATATATATATATATATATATATATATATATATATATATATATATATATATATATATATATATATATATATATTTGTCTTCTCTGAAAGCCTGACTCCAACCCACCTTGATCCTGAGCCACTCCTCTGTCTGAACCGTTGGTCAGAGATGGAAGGGTCGATCTTGTCCTCGTCGTTGATCTGGTTAATAAATTCCCTGCGATGGCGACGCATGTAGTCCAGGATGTTGCCATACTTGCAGTACTCCACCAGCAGCAGAAGCTCACCTGAAATTATAGATGTGGGGTGATGAAGTGGTTAGAGAAGTGGTATGCTGGCTGGAAGGACGTGAGGTCGATTTAACGAGGCAGAAAAAAAACATACCACACACTAGTGGTGCATGAGACAGCCCCAGCCTGTATTCAGTATTTCAGTGATGGCCGGGTGGTTGACATCCCTGACAGTGAGGCGGTTTGAATTCTGGTGCGGGCAGGTGACGCCACTCAGCTCAGTGTCCATACACGCCTGGTGGGTTGATAGGTAAAAAGAATACCTAGGCCTAGGGTAACACCTAGGGGAGGTAACTATGGTAACCTGAATGATGCCTTGGCCTTGTATTCCAGGATAGTGGCTGGGCAACTCAACACAGACTCAAAGGCTTAAGTTTTGAAGATGAGCTGTGTGTAGCTAAGCGGCTCATGGCATCTTCCCTCACCTGCTTTATCTGTCAGTTTCGTATATTGGCAAGTTTTCCTTTGCTGAGAGAGGCTTTGTGTTCAGTATTTCTGTGCCCATACATATTGCTCTTTAGTGTGATGCTGCAGGGAGCCCTAAGTCTGTGTAGGCATAATAGAATAGCAAACTTCAGTCCCCGACTATACATACCTTTGGAAGCCAAGTCCTTTGAATGAGCACCAAGGAGATTGACGATGTTGATGTGTCTGCCAATGTGAATCATGATCTTGACCTCGGAGCGCAGTGCCTTGAGTTGGGCGCTGTCTGTGCGAGACTTCATCATCTTGACAGCCACAACTGTGCGAGGTTGGCCAGGCAGCAGGTTGATGGCCGTAGCCCTGTACACACGGCCGAAGGCACCCGCACCCAGCAGCTTCTCTGGAAACAAGAAGACAGTGCATAGAACTCAGCCTCTTTGACGCATTTTCGGCAGGCCATGGGCTAGGGAGCTTACTAACACCTCTCCATTACCGGATTATTTCTGATTCTGACCCGTTACAATATTCTTGTGTGTTATTCCACCGGTTCTGAGAGTAGGGTTGAATGATAGATAGATCAATAGATAGACATTGTTCACGTACCAAATATGATAGAGTAGGATTGAATGATAGGTAGATAGATATTGTTTACTAGATTGATAGATAGCACACTCACCAAATATAATTGAGTCCCTCGGCACCTCATACTTGGCGTTGTATGGAAGCAGTTCAGCCTGTTGGTCCAAGCTGATCTGTGGGTTGAGGCTGTCTGGGTCACCCTCGTTAAACATCTGCTGCTCCCTCAGTTGTAAATCCAGCTCACGTTTCTAAGGGGTGAGATATACAGTACAGTGGTGTCTTACTATGCTGTTATGGTCTTTGTTTTCATCCGACGGGACTGGGCAGCTTCCAATGAATAAAAAGTTAGGGAGCTTTCTTCCCCAAATTAGTTTCCCCCCAACCTTCAACCTGCATCAGTTCAGGCACAACTCTTGCAGATGTATTTTTATTTTATTTATATTTTTGAACGGAGGACATTTGTAATTTGAAATATGGATTTTTTTTTCACTTGCTTTTCCTTCCTCTGTTTATCCTTGTAAAATAAAAAAACGGAAGGGGTAGGGGTAAACTTGCAATGTCAAACGGTGTTCCCATTTACAGATGTCTTAATTCAGTTCAGTGGATACTTTCGGATTTACCAGTTCTGATGAAGGAAGTTAATTCTCTCATGAACGTGTGTTACGGTCTTATAGTCGTGAAGTCTGCGTTTCTGAAGGGGAGTCTGTGGTATAAGTTGCGTTTTAGAAATTAATAGTGATGGTATAAAGACTATCTACTCACCCCTTCTTGATTTATTTTCCTGCAGAAGAGGAGGACGACGGCAATGATGATGGTGATGTTGATGATGATGATGATGATGATTTGATATAAGAACAGCGTACTCATCCTCATTTGGTATATTTTCCTGCAGATGATGATGATGATGATGATGATGGTGATGATGATAATGACAGTGATACTAACAGTGGTAATACATTTGATATCAGGAATGCATACTCACCCTCTCTTGGTATATTTTCCTGCAGAAGAAGATGATGATGATGATTAACACGGAGATCAGTACGCCCACCACCACCAAGATGTAAATGATTTTAATGTCTCCTGGATCATGTACGTCGAGTTTGGTGTGGGCTTCGATGGATCCAACTCTGTTCTTGGCCTGGAAGAAGGATGAAGGTGAGAATGAAACTGTATTGTAAATTATAAGTACTCTGAGATGGTCGTGTGGAGAGGATGGAGAATGTGAGACTGACGAGGAGAGTGTGTGTTAGTGAGGTGGTGGGCAGGGGGAGGCCGAGGATGAAGTGGAGAGAATGGAGAATGAGAGACTGACTGGGAGAGCGTATGAGTGGCCTGATGGCGGAGGACAGGATGACATGGAAAGGGGGAGGGGAAATATTTGTGGCCACCTCTTGCAGGATTAAGGTGTCTGGCAATAAATAGATACATAGAAAGAGAGAGAGATAGATAGGTAGGTAGGTAGGTTGATACATAGAGATAGATAGGTAGGTAGATACAGAGATAGATGGGTAGGTAGACAGACAGACAGATAGATAAATAAATAGATCATCTCGACTCACCTGACATCGGTAGGTTCCAGAATGAGATGTTTTTAGGTAGTCAAAGATGATACGGTCGCCTGTGACGTCTTTGAGCTGTTTACCGTCCTGGGGAAAGACATCATCATCATCATCATCATCATCATCATCACCATCGTCATCGTCTTTATGGTCATTGTCATTTTTACCGTCATCGTATGCATCATCATCATCATCATCATCATTATCCTAACCTCTTTTTCCCACCAAAGAAATATTATTATTATTATTATTATTATTATTAATAGTAGTAGTAGTAGTCGTAGTAGTAGTTTATTTATTTATTATTATTATTATTATTATTATTATTATTATTATTATTATTATTATTACTATTACTGCTACTACCACTACTAGTACTCTCATTATTATTATTATCATTATTATTATTATTATTATTATTATTACTATTACTGCTACTACTACTACTACTACTCTCATTATTATTATTATTATCATCATCATCATCGTACCTTATACCACGTAATAACAGGCGTAGGATCACCCACTGCAGAACACGTCAGGTTAAGATTGGTGCTCACTTCAAGTTGGTAGTGTGCCTGGAAGGGTGACTGTTCCCCATGCTTCCATTCTGGGACCCTCTTGGCTGTGTGTGTGAAGGTTTGTGTTGGTATTGAGTACGTACACGAAGATAGAACACACACACACACACACACACACACACACACACACACACACACACACACACACACACACACACACCGGGACTAAAGCATTTGACTATAGACTCAGACAGACAGAGATTGATTGATTGATTGATAGATATACAGGTAGGCAGGTAGGTAGGTAGGTAGGTAGGAAGGGTGAGAGTAAGGTAGGTAGGTAGGTAGGTGGGTAGGTAGGTAGGAAGGAAGTGAGAGAGTTAGGTAGGTAGCAAGAGAGAGAGTAAGGTAGGTAGGTAAGTAGGTAGGTGGATAGGTAGGTAGGAGGAGAGAGTTAGGTAGAGAGAGAGAGAAAGGTAGGTGGGTGGGTGGATAGGTAGGAAAAATAAGAGTTACGTAGGTAGGTATAGAGAGAAAGTTAGGTTTGTAGGCAGGTGGATGGATGGATAGTTATTCTTTTACCGATAGCTAAAAATAGAGATGGATACGTAGATAAATCAACCGATAGATAGACTCACGTTTGATGCGTATGAAGACTGAAAAGGAGTGTGTTCCGTCCCCGCACGTGAGGGTAAAATTCTGCACGTCGTTTGTGAGACTTTGAATGTTGATCTCGCTGAGGTAGGACAGGGCCGTCTCTGATTCTGGAAGGAGGAAGGGATGTTACAGAGGGGTAGATAGATAGATAGATAGATAGATAGAGAGAGAGAGAGAGAGTTTAGATAGATAGATAGAGAGAGAGAGAGAGTTGGTCATCTTCACTTGGCAGAGATGTTTGTCCTTTTGCACCGCCTGTTTGAGGTTTAGATAGATAGATAGATAGATAGATTCCAATTAATATGAGTGTCACCCTTGCCCAGTTTCCAGTTAGGGTTTGGACTAGTCACCAAGGAGACTCAGGGTATGGACTAGTAACCAAGGAGACGCATTCCACACTCAGTACAAAGCAACCTACCTGTCACCTCGCCATTCCAGTCAGAGTCGGTGTCACCCCTGCTCATCTTCCACTTAGGGTGAGTCGTGATGCGCATCTTATTCGCTCTGCATCTCAGGGTGGGGTTATCTCCCTCGATTAGGGTGTGGTGGGACTCTACCTTGCCCTCCACGTCTTCCTCCTTCACCACCTCGATGGAGATGGGTCCCTTGGTGTAATCTCCATCTGATGAGAGAGTTGGGCAGGTAGTACAGCCAGTCTCCTACTTATCGATTTGTCTGTCTAGCTGTTTTTGTATTTATCTATCTGTGTATCTGTCTACTGTCTATCCATCTATCCATCAGTATCTTATCTTTTTGTGTCTATCTATATCCATCTATTAGTATCTGTTAGTATCCACCTCAGTCTATCTGTCTATCTATCTATTTATCTTTGTCCCTGCTTGTACGAATATGCTTTAGTGTGACGTAGACGCAGTGGAATAGTATACAGACTTTAGCATCAGACTGTATGTGTTAAAAATACAGGGTGGTACGTAAATAATGCCCCACAAGACATTCACTTGCCAGTATCTTATATGTTGCGGGAACGGCGCAGTCTGCTGGTGTGGGCGTGGTTGTGGCAGGGGGAGTAGGAAATGAATATAATGTAGGGTAGGCATTGATAACGTGCTGGTGCGGGCGTGGGAGCAGGACATGAGTAAATGATGCAGGATAGATATTGTCAAGGCTCAGTGTGCTGGTGTGGGCGTGAGAGAGACTGAAGACGTGATGCAGGATAGATATGGGTGAGGCTCAGCGTGCTGGTGTGGGCGTGAGAGAGACCGAAGAGATGATGCAGGCTAAATACTGATAAACACTACACCGCCCCGCAAAACACGAGAAGTTGCCTGACTGATTAGAAAACGAGGATTATCCATGGACCACTTTATATATAACTTAAATGAATAAATAAATAAATAATGTATAAAGCCTTACCAGTGACCAGGAACTCCATTTCACTCGTTGTATCATTTCCAGAAGTGTTGTTGGCGATGCACCTGAGGAAATAGAGAAAGTGGGTGGAAATATATATAGGAAATGGGGGAACGTATGGCCATTGTGGGAAGGGTATAGAAAACGGGCATTAGAATTGTATGGCAAGGGAGTGGTTTTCTCTCTCTCTCTCTACCTGTCTTTCTCACCTGTAGTATCCTGGCACCTGAGCCTCTCCCGTCCACGATACTCTGTGTGTCACCTTCTCCTTCGGGTCATCCGCCTCGTGCCTCTTGAGTTCATTAAACGTCTGTGGGAATAAGACAAGGATAGCAGAGAGATTTATTATTATTATTATTATTATTATTATTATTATTATTATTGCTACTACTACTACTACTACTATTATTATTATTATTATTTTTATTATTATTATTATTATTATTATTATTATGAGACGTTATATAGAGTTATGCATTATGTGCTTCTTGAACGGTGTTAAGGTTATGTTCCCTGGTTCATGTAAGAGAGAGAGAGAGAGAGAGAGAGAGAGAGAGAGAGAGAGAGAGAATCTTCCATACTTTCAGCCACTTCAGTATAGATCGATAGACAGGTGAATGGATGGTTAGGTAAATGGAAATAGATAGATAGATAGATATTTCCCTACCTTTAGTGACTGAAAACACTGCATTCTCCTGGAAGATAGATAGATAGATAGTTAGGCAGGCAAGTAGATAGACAGATAGATAGATAGATAGGTAGATAGACAGGTAGATAGATCGCTGTTCCTTACCTTCAGCGTCTCTCTAACAAAATCGCTGCATTCTCCCTTCGCAGAGCAGTTTCTAAATTCCAATTGTATTTCTGGCTTCGGATATCCACTGGCTTGGCACGTAAGGCGGAACATGGAATTGTTTTTGTGCATAAGTTGCTTGTTGGACGCTGTTAAGTATATGTTTTCCGGCTCAGCTGAAAGAAGAATTAACAGTTGAAGAAGTGTGGTGGTAGTTGTGGTTGATGTAGGAATGGTAGTGGTGGAAGTGATTATTATTATTATTATTATTATGAGGAATTATATAGAGTTTTTATGCATTATTTGCTTGTTGAACGGTGTTAAGATACTGTTCCCTAGTTCATGTAAAAGAATTTAACCAGAGAGAGAGAGAGAGAGAGAGAGAGAGAGAGAGAGAGAGAGAGAGAGAGAGAGAGGCAGAGACAGACAGACAGACAGAAACACTACCCACCTTGCATGGTAAAATACATATTCACGCTCTTCAGCAGCGCCTTCTTGCCGTCAGCCTGCACCCTGGCCCTCAGCGTGTACTCGCCTATGTCAGTCACCTCAGGCTCAGCGATCAGGAGGCTGAGTCTGCCTTCACTGGACTCAGCCGTGTTCATCTCATACCTCTTGTCTCCCAAGTTCAGGTTGGAGGAGTCTAGGAGAAGATCTGGGCCTGAAAGATGATGTGGGGAGCTGTAGAGACTGACTGGGAGAGTGTGGTGTTGTGGAGAGCTGTAGAGACTGGGAGAGTGTGGTGTTGTGGAGAGCTGTAGAGACTGACTGGGAGAGTGTGGTGTTGTGGAGAGCTGTAGAGACTGACTAGGAGAGTGTGGTGTTGTGGAGAGACTGACTAGGAGAGTGTGGTGTTGTGGAGAGCTGTAGAGACTGACTAGGAGAGTGTGGTGTTGTGGAGAGCTGTAGAGACTGAGGAGAGTGTGGTGTTGTGGAGAGCTGTAGAGACTGACTAGGAGAGTGAATGATGTTGCGGAGAGAACTAGAGACTAACTAGGAGAGTGAATGATGTTGTGGAGAGAACTAGAGACTGACTAGGAGAGAGAATGATGTTGTGGAGAGAACTAGAGACTGACTAGGAGTGTATATGTGAGTGAGGTGGAGGAGGAGACCAGGGATGGGGTGGAGAGGTATATGAGGGCGTTGAGAGACTGACGAGGAGTGTGTATGTGAGTGAGGTGGATTTATAACAAAAGCAGAGGGAGAGACTGACAAGGAGTGTGTGTGTGTGTGTGTGTGTGTGTGTGTAAGTGAGCTGGATTAAAACAGACATGCAGCAAAACTCAGGATTCATCAATTTCAAACCTTCCATTCGACCTTACTGTCATGCCAAGGTGTAATATGCAGACCAAATCGCAAGGGAAAAGGTGTTAAGAGCCGTCCTTACCTCTGTACCACTGGAATACAGGCTTAGGGTGGGCACGATACAGGATCTGCCACTCCACTGTCTTGGAGTAGTGAGTTATGTTGGCTTGCTCGAATTCCATTTGTAGAATCTGTTCGTTGCGACCTGGAAAAGTAATAATAATAACAATAATAATAATGATGATAATACTGATAATAATAATGATAATGATAATGATGTGGGAATTATAGTAGTAATAAAGATAGAAGTAGTTGTAGTGGTGGTGGTGGTGTGTGTGTGTGTGTGTGTGTGTGTGTGTGTGTGAGAGAGAGAGAGAGAGAGAGAGAGAGAGAGAGAGAGAGAGAGAGAGACTTACCTACAACGTTGATGTAGATGGTGGCAGTCTCCGTGGGCGTCCCTCCTATTTCAGCTCTGCACTTGTACTCTCCTGGGAAAAGAATATTAGGTAATTGTAATGGATTATTTTATTTGCAGGAAAAGCTACGTGTCTTTAGCATCTCTCTCTCTCTCTCTCTCTCTCTCTCTCTCACCTGTATCGTTCATAGTAACCCTGGATCTCTCTCTCTCTCTCTCTCTCTCTCTCACCTGTATCGTTCATAGTATCTCTCTCTCTCTCTCTCTCTCTCTCTCTCTCTCTCTCTCTCTCTCTCTCTCACCTGTATCGTTCATAGTAACCCTGGATCTCTCTCTCTCTCTCTCTCTCTCTCTCTCTCTCTCTCTTTCTCTCTCTGTCTCTCTCTCTCTCCCTCTCTCTCTCTCACCTGTATCGTTCATAGTAACTCTCTCTCTTTCTCTCACCTGTATCGTTCATAGTAACCCTGGATCTCTCTCTCTCTCTCTCACTCTCTCTCTCCCCCCCCTCTCCCTCTCTCCCTCTCACCTGTATCGTTCATAGTGGCTCTCTCTCTCCCTCTCTCTCCCTCTCTCTCTCTCTCTCTCCCTCTCTCTCTCTCTCACCTGTATCGTTCAAGGTGGCCCTGGATATCTCATGGTGGCTCACGGTAAACTCTCCCTCTTTCTTGTACGGCTGGCGAAATTTTCTGTGTCTGCCAGTCTGTGTGGGAGAAAGTGTGAGAATGTGAGAAAGAGTATGAGAGCAAGGCGTTTAAATTTGATTGATTTTGTAGAAGGAACGTCATCATCATCATCAATCATCGTCATCATCATCATCATCATCATCATTATTTGTCAT
The DNA here is from genome assembly GCF_032717465.1 of Coenobita brevimanus. Lineage (NCBI taxonomy): Eukaryota > Metazoa > Arthropoda > Malacostraca > Decapoda > Coenobitidae > Coenobita > Coenobita brevimanus. The sequence continues at coordinate 452,849 of NC_137068.1, read as the reverse complement.
CATCATCATTATCATCATACCACCACCACCGATCATCATCATCATCATCATCATCATCATCATCATCATCATCATCCTTCCTCACCACCACCACCACCACCACACTTACATGGTTCTTCACGTGGGTCGGCAGTTCCCACTCAATAATGGGGTCGCTGTGTTGGGATTCTTGTTCGCAGGTCAGGTTCACGGATTGCCCCTCTTCCAAATCATAAGTAATGATATCCCTGAAGGGGTCCTCTTGCCACGCCCCTAACACCTCCATGGTCGGGGCCACTTGACTGAGTTGTACCGCTGTTAGGAGAGGGTTAGAGTAGGTTAGGTTAGGTTAGGAGAGTGTTAGATTGGGTTAGGTTAGGTTAGGAGAAGGTTAGATAGGTTAGGAGAGTGTTAGATTGGGTTAGGTTAGGTTAGGAGAAGGTTAGATAGGTTAGGAGAGTGTTAGATTGGGTTAGGTTAGGTTAGGAGAAGGTTAGATAGGTTAGGAGAGTGTTAGATTGGGTTAGGTTACGTTAGGAGAAGGTTAGATAGGTTAGGAGAGTGTTACATTGGGTTAGGTTAGGTCAGGAGAAGGTTAGATAGGTTAGGAGAGTGTTACATTGGGTTAGGTTAGGTTAGGAGAAGGTTAGATAGGTTAGGAGAGTGTTAGATTAGGTTAGGTTAGGGTAGGAGAAGGTTAGATAGGTTAGGAGAGTGTTAGATTGGGTTAGGTTACGTTAGGAGAAGGTTAGATAGGTTAGGAGAGTGTTACATTGGGTTAGGTTAGGTCAGGAGAAGGTTAGATAGGTTAGGAGAGTGTTACATTGGGTTAGGTTAGGTTAGGAGAAGGTTAGATAGGTTAGGAGAGTGTTAGATTAGGTTAGGTTAGGGTAGGAGAAGGTTAGATAGGTTAGGAGAGTGTTAGATTGGGTTAGGTTACGTTAGGAGAAGGTTAGATAGGTTAGGAGAGTGTTAGATTGGGTTAGCTTAGGTCAGGAGAGTGTTAGATAGGTTAGGTTAGGTCAGGGTAGTGTTAGGTTAGATTTGGTTAGATTAGGTTAGGTTAGAGTAGGAGAGTGTTAGGTTTTGTCAGATTGCGTTAGGTTAGGTGATGTTTGCTTATGGTTGGGTTGGCTTGACCGCTGGTAGAAGAGTGTTAGATATGATTTTGTTAGACTGGATTAGTTTGGGTGAGGTTTGGCAAGGGATAGGTGTCTTGTACCCTGGTTAGGTTGTGTTAGATTGGATTAGGCCTGGTTAAATAAGGTTAGGTCAGGTTTACCCAAGCCTGTATCTCTGAATTCGCCCCCTGCCTAGTTCCTAACACCTCCATAGTTAGGGCCGTTTGACCTAGCTGACCGGCTGTTAGGAGGGAGATTAGGTCATGTTGGATTAGGGTAAATTAGGTTGAGTTAGGTGAGGTGATGGTGTATTGGGTTGGGTTGGGGTGGTTTGGTTAGGTTAGGCAAGAGTTGGATGGGTTGGGTAGGGTAAGGGTAGGTAAGATTAGGATAGGAAAAGTTAGAGTAGGGCAGGGTAGGTTAGTAGAAGAGGTTAGGGTAAGGTAGGGTAGATTAGTAGGTTAGGGTAGGGTAAAGCTGGGTAAATTAGCATAGGTTAACATAATCTTTATCATTATACTAACTGCAAAACTAAAATTACAGTCTCTTCATCTTGAATGCGGAGTCGTAACGGGATACTGAATACCATAGTTCCTTAATCTTAACTTGGCCTAGATTATCTTTTTTAGCTTATATCACGTAGCAAAGTGACAGAAAAAGACAATGCTACCGCTGTACATCCTTTCCATAGCACTTCTTCGTGACTGACATCATATTCTAGTGTTATCTCTTGTCACAGCTCAGCATTCAAGATGGAGAGATGGCAGTTTTAGGTCAAGTTAAAAGTATACAAGATAAATATATATACATGATGTGTTAACCTAAAGCACTTCAATCAGTGGTCGCTTTTAGACCTTTGTCTCGGTTAACGAAGCTCCCTAACACCTTTTCCTAAGCGAATTATTTTGCTTATTACACCTTACTGTCTGTGTTATATAAATCCTCCACACATCGCCATACTCTGCATAAATAACATACAAAAGGATATTGCCCAACCATATCAAAAAATAAATCGCTAAGGAAGAGGTGTTAGGGAGCTTACACACCGACAAGAATGCATGCCTTAGTCCTTGCAAGCACAGGCAAAATATACAGGTGTTATATGGAAGGAAAAGCGCTGAGGAAGACCTGCTATGGAGTGTTGTATGGGAGAGAGAGAGAATTATTAAGTGGTGTACCCTAATGTCTGGCGTATTGTTCTTTAAAACACACACACACACACACACACACACACACACACACACACACACACACACACACACACACACACACACACACACACACACACACACACATTCAATAACCTTACACACAAGGCCATTCTAACACACACACACACACACACACACACACACACACACACACACACACACACACACACACACACACATTCAATAACCTTACACACAAGGCCATTCTAACACACACACACACACACACACACACACACACACACACACACACACACACACACACAAAGCCACATACCAGCAACGTTGAGCCAAAAATAAAAACGGAACTACATAGAAATCCCACATATTTTCTTCTACTAATCACAAAATACGAAGCGACAAAGACCCACAAAAAAGCATTAACGGTGAAAAACTCTTAATAATCATGCTAACGAAATTCAGTAAATATAAATAAATAAATAACACCCAACTAACACAATGAAGCCACAGAAATTACGAACCAAATAATATAAATAGGAACGAGGAAATTTACCACAAGACAGAAAGACACCCCCAAAAAGACAAACGAACACACACACACACAAAAGCAAGGTCAGAATTACTGTACCGACGAAAATTAGCGAGAATGAAGTCTGTACCAACGACGAAAATTACAAGACAGAAAGCCACTCAAAAAACGCATGAACACAAAAAAAAGTCCAAAAGCCGGCCCAAAAAAACATACGAACACGAAAAAAAGCCAAATAAATCCCCCTTCCCCCATGAATAAAAAACACGAACACCAAAATATTGAACACGAGAACCAAAAAATGTAAATTAATCATCCCAATACACACGAACACTCAAGAGATGTCGAATTATCCCTACCGACGATGTTCAAGGAGAAATACATTGTAACCTTCCTCTCCTTGTAAGAAGCGATGCACGAGTAGATTCCCGCGTGCCTTCTTATGCTTGGTTTCATTATGGTGTACCCGAAGCGAAGGTCGTAGGGCACGTTCTGATGGCGAAAATAAGGAGTGAGTTGGGGCATAAGAGTCAAGGGGTTTTTATGCTCTGGAGAGGGGGTGGGGATGTGTGTGTGTGTGAATTGTACGTATTTATAGTGTGTGTGTGTGTGGTTTTGATGTTTCAAGGAAAACACCCAAACACTCCCCCACCGAGTTACACGCAACCATCATTGTCTAATCCAGGTCCCCCAGATCCCGTTTTCACATCTCGGCGCGGTCCTGCTCAGTGATGTAATAACAATAGAGTATTTGATAGACGTAAACAAACACGTTATAACTTTTTCTCAACTTACTCTGGCGGCCAACATCCTTCACAGCTCTGGCCACATAGTCATCACATTGTTGCAGGTCAAGCACTTCCACAAGGACAGGCGGATTTGATTCATGGCCCGTGTCCTTCATGAAGAAAATGTAGTGTTGGTGTTCATGGAGATTGGACACCGTATCGCGTATTGAATCCTGTGTCCGCCATGCACGCGTCTCCGTATCCAGCTTGGGGCATCTGTAGAGTTTGATTCTTTGGCTGTTGAAGTCAGTGTACACGCCCGTTAAGCTGATTTTAAAAGGACATTCTCCCCTCTCATCGTCTAACCCATCCGACCGCCCTTTGACGATGACTTGTGTGTCGTGGACCAGCCCTTTGATGTGACCATAATCTAGGCTGCAATCGGTTCTGCCAGTCTCGATGCTTCTAAAATAATCGGTGGCGAGGAGGAGGGAAAGAAAGATGAATTCAAACATGGTGATTGGTTTTCTTATATATTTACTTATTCTCAGCTTCTAATTTGGACGGTGTAGCTCCTTGATATGTTTATAATATAGACTGCAGTCATGGTTGGTAGTTTCGATGCTTCTGGACTTAACATTGGAGAGGATCGGGGAAAGGAGGATGGATTCAAATATGGCGAATGATCTTCCATCGTTTCCAGCGACATTCACCTTCTAATTTATCCCATTTAGCTTTCTGATGTGTTCGTAATCTAGACTGCAGTCATATTTGGCAATTTCGATGCTTCTGGAATGATCACTGGCGAGGGTGAGGGAAAGGAGGAGGAATTCAAGCGATGTGAATGATTTCCCAAAGTTTCCAGTCACATTCAGCGTTTCTTCTGAACCATCTCTCTGATCCGACACATATTCCTTATTAGTCGCAGTACTGAGCGAAAACCTGTGCACAGACTTCCCTCGTTCCTGATACTACTTGTTACCGGTGCGTTTTGAAATCCAGGAGCTGTAGAGATAGCAAAATTTTTCGGAAGTGTGTTTTTATTTGTGTGTATATTTTGTTCATTGCTCAGTCGCCCACATGTGCCCTGCGTTAAGATTAGCAGAATTTCCGGAGGCGTACTCTTTCATTCGTTTATCTGTTTATTTTATATGATGCCGTCCTTTGTTTTGCAGCGTTCGAGATAGCAGAAAATCCGAAAGTGAGTTTTTAGTGTTCATTCTTTTTCCGGCGTCTCCGTTTCATTGTTCTTTGAGGATATTGATTTTTATTCCATGTTATGTGATTAGGTTACTGTTGTGTTTATATTATAGCCTTTGAGCTTGTAATGTGGCTACGTACTTAGGAACTATACCTCATTTACCCTAACTTGGCCTGAAATTTCCATCTGTCAGTTTTGAATGCTGAGTTGCAACACGAGATGACCACATCACTCTCATGCAGGGGACTCAGCCACACATCCAAGCCGGGACCCTCACAGCTCTGCAGATCCTAGTACGCACCTGGGATTTCTTCCAAACACTTTTCTATGAAGTGTTGGGAAGTAATTAGCTGGTTTTAGCTCTTGGTTTAGCTTTCATGCGTAGAAAATATTAGCTGTGCCTTTGGGAAGTAAATTAGCTGGTTTTAACTCTCTTGGTTTAGCGTTTATGCTATAGAAAACAGCTGTACCCTTGGGAAGGAATTACCTGGTGTTAGCTCTTGATTTAATTTCCATGCTTTAGAAAACATTAGCTGTACCATTGGGAAGTATTTAGCTGGTTTGGGGCACCTGGTTTAGCTCCCATGCTATAGAAACATAATCTGGCTGGCTGGCTGTGCATCCTGTTAAGAGGGGATCGTACCGGAAAATGAACTGCGCGGAATATTTTCGTGTATATATATATATATATATATATATATATATATATATATATATATATTATATATATATATATATATATATATATATATATATATATATATATATATATATATATATTATTGTAATATAAACTTGCAGGAAGTCATGTGAAAAAATCTTAGCCTATATTCCCTTTACAGAGAGCTCGCACCGACTTATGAGGAGTAAGAGACTGACGAGGAGAGTGTATGTGAATGAGGTGGAGGGCGAGGGGTGAGGGGGAGAGCAAGGATGAGATGGAAGGATGGGATGGACAGTGAGAGACTGACTAGGAGAGTGTGAGTGAGGTGAAGGAGGGGAGGGGGAGGGGGAGAGGCAGGATGAGAGAGAGGGATGGGTTGGAGAGGTACATGATTGAAGGTGGTGTGAGTTGGAGGTTGGGCAGCCTGATGGTGGGTGACGGTGATAATGGAGGTAGTATGATCCGGCCACACTTTCCAGGATTAAAGTATCTGGCTGTAGATAGACAGATAGATAGATATAGATAAATAGATGTTGCCAACCTTTCTAAAGCCTTTTTTTAAGTTCTTCATATATTTTTTGTCTGTTGGTCAAATTGAAATCGTCAGAGGCGTGTAGCAAAAACATTAAATTAATATTGCTGTTGTTTAGGCAGATTTAGCTTTTAGATGTTTAAATATTGCCTACCGTTTGAAAGTATCTATAGTTTCAGGTTTACTTTGAAGTTAGTGGTTTGGCGGGTGATTCAGAGTTAGAGAAATTATTGAAGACTGAGCAAAATCAGTTGGTTGTATTCCTGTTGTTTGGGATGATTTTATTTTTAGGGGTTTTAGGGGTTTAAGTAATTCCTACCTTTGGAGAGTATCTGCAGCCTTAAGTTTCCTTTGAAGTTCCTTAGTGGTTTGGCAAGTGGTTCAAAGCGGGTGAAATTCTCCAAGGCTCTTAGCAGAAACAGTAGATGGTATTCTCCCATTTTTGCACCGAGGTCTTGCGCCGATGTCAAAATACATCCTGCTCCTTCTACGCTGTCTTGTCCCATCTTTCCATAATATAGTGCAATTGTATGTTGATTTATATCCCTCTTTTCATCGGTAAACCACACCAAGTCGTCTCGATCAACCAGAACCTCGATTGATCCTGACGAATCCTCAACATGCCGAATCTTGCCCACCAGTCCCAAGTCTGCATCATGCAAGGTCGCGTTCAAGTCAGCGTTGTACAGGATCATGTTCTGTTCATATAAGCTCTTGTTCTGTTCGTGTAAGGTCACCTTCAATTCAGGGTCGTATGGGGTCGTGATCTGTTCATATAAGGCCGCGTTCTGTTCCTTTGATAGTGTGTTCAGTTTGTCCAGTCTGAGATTTGGGTCAACACACTTCTGACCCTGGGCGACGTACCAAAGCGCCACCAAAGCAAAAACAAAGGCACACTTCATGATTCCTGATTTCCCCTTGTCCCTCGTCTCCCGGCAGGACAGTTGGTGAATGTATAGTTGATGGTTGTGTCTCTTTATTCTTGGGGAAAACTGGGACTTGGTATGAAGCAGAATTCGAGGCTTAGACTAGTTAAATTATTGGACTCAGTTCGTTTCCTCCATGTTGTTATTCATCCAGTCACACAGATGGGGATTTGGATGTAACTCTGACTGTTGTAGGTCATCTTTGAGGAGGAAGTTAGGACTCTGCATAAAGTACAAATCAGTTCTTGGCCAGTGAGACCTTTTGTATAATTGATCTTGGACTGATATTTCCCTGTCTCTCTTAATCCAGTAGTACAGTCAGGTAATTAGATGTAAATATTAAAAGAGGAGATAGGAAATTAAGTAGACTGAATTTCTGTAAGTCAGACTCTTTAGAACTTGGCGTTAGGAATTACTTTTGTCTTGGTATAACTTATAAGAAGGAAGATGCCGCGAATTGCTTTTATCTTAGGAATTACATTTATCTTGGTATTGCTTGTAGGAAGGAAAGATGTTGAAATGTGTTGCCTTCCTTTTCGCAACCCAGACTCAGACCTTCCAAAACTTGACTTCAGTTTTTCTTCATCTTCGTCAGACTCTGGTTGGGAATTACGTCAGAAATTAAAAAGTAAGATGTAAAGTCTTCATCGCTGTATATGCAGTTCAAACGCGTCATAATTACAGTCTAACCTTTTTACACCTCTGTGGAGGGGGGTTAAGAATACTTCCCCAGTATCCCTGCTTGTCGTAAGAGGCGACTAAAAGGGGCCTTCTTGCCTCCAGTCTTTCTCTCCTTACTGTCCTCTTCTGCTCTTCCGTCCCACCTCTCTTCTTGATATTTCCGTGTTCCTTCCCGCCTTTATTTTCCCCCTACTCCTACAGTGACATGTTAAGGCTTGGCTCTAGTTCTTCAGCATTCCTTCCCTGCCTTCCTTCCAGCGCCTTTAGGGAGTTCTCTTCATATATTTTCTGATGATGTTAAGCGATGAATTAAAAG
>NC_137068.1:440000-442500 GCF_032717465.1 Coenobita brevimanus | reverse complement strand
GCTTTGCGTAAAATGGCGTATTGCATTAGCGTACATACACTACCAAAATATATGTTTTTCGTAACGCCTTCATTACGAGGATTATATATAAGTCTCAAGAGGATAAAATCATAACTTTGGGAAGCGATGGATGTGAGAAAAATAATAAAAATTAAAAATGCTAAATCAATAATGGTTCAAATGTCAGTTGTTAAGATAGGATGAGATGGAGGGATGGAGTGGAGAGGTACATGAGAGAGGGGGGTGTGAGCTGGGAGCAGGGCAGTGACGTGGCGGTGGGGACAGGGCGACATGGAGGCGAATTGTTTGTGGCCACCCCTTGCGGGATTAAGGCGTCTGGCAGTAGATAGATATATAGTGATGGTCTTATGGGGAAATATTATCTCTCTCTCATATCTGTGCCCTAAGGTTATCAGTAATTGCAGTGCGATAAGGACTGACGTGCATCCGTGTTGGTACCATTTTTTGTTTCATTAATTCATCTATCATTTCCCAAAGTTGTGCGTGTGTGTGTGTGCGCGCGTGTAAATTTCAGTGTTTTTGAGTTTGTGTAAGTGCTTGTGTGTGTGTGTGTGTGTGTTTCAGTAAAAATTATTAGCTTGTGTCCTATCGCCATATATATAGTCACACAAGCGAACCATCAGCTTGTGCAAAAACATATGCTTTTTACAGTGTGAGCGCTTTAATCACGTGTTTTCTTCTTTATCGTAAGCTGCTGTAGAGGATGAATTTAAATACAGTTACTGACAGGTGTGGTATGCGATGATTATGTATTTTTGTTGGTGGTGAAGGAAGGAGGCGCTACATTCAACCATATCCGCTGGGTGGCTTGCGTTTATCAGGAACCCGAAGCGAGGCTCCTGTATGGTAGAGGCTGTGAGTGGAGGGAGGTATGGGAGAGAGGAGGGAAGGGAAGGAGGGAGAGAGGAGGGAAGGGGAAGGGAAGGGAGAGAGGAGGGAAAGAAAGGAGGGATGAGGAAGGGAAGGGAGAGAGGAAGGAAGGGGATGTGGGAGAGAGGAGAGAAGGGAAGGGAAGGGAGAGAGGAGAGAAGGAAAGGGAAGGGAGAGAGGAGAGAAGGGGAAGAGAAGGGAGAGAGGAGGGAAGGGGAAGGGAGAGGTAGTTATTGGGGATGTTAGAGGAGGAGGAGGAGGGTGAGATAGGAGGGAGTGAGTTGAGATGTAGAGAAAGGGAGGTAAGGAGTGAGAAGAGAAGGGAGGGTGTAAGGGTGGGGAGGGAGTTGGGGGAGTGGGTGGGGGTGAGTGGGGAGAAGAGAAGGGAGGGCGTAGCGGTGGGGAGGGAGGCGGGGTCGTGGGTGGGACGATTACTGGCAGTTTGCGTTGATACCTTTTAAAAATCTTAGGTCGCGTCCGCACCAAATTCTGGCCGATGCTGGCGGGCGCTGGCTGCTTACTGAGTCTTCTACTTATAAAATGGTCTTATAAGTATGATATATTTTATTTGAAAGGGGATTAAATACTTTGACACAGTTGCTTATAAAGGAGCTAAATTTCAAGTAGTAACCTATGAATTATGTTATACTGATTGAAGATTAGTTATTATTATTATTATTATTATTATTGGTAGCATTAGAAGTGGCAGCATTTGGAGGAGGGGTAACATTATTATTATTATTATTATTATTATTATTATTATTATTTGTTAATTTATTTTTATTATTATTGGTAGCATCAGTAGTAGTAATGGTAATAGTATTAGTAGTAGTAGTAGTAGTAGTAAATAAGTTTGAAAGTTCTAACATGTTTCCTTTCAAATAGGTAAGATATTAATGCTACCTAATATCTTCATGCCCAGAATCATCATCATCATCATCACCACCACCATCATCATCATCATCATCATCATCATCACCAGTATCAGCATCATTTCTTCCCCCACCTAGGGATGACGTGAGGTAGGGTCCAGAGATCAGGAAAAAAGAATTATGTCAAACTCTACGAATTATTTTCCAAAGAGTACTTACAAATGGACTGTTCATCCTGTCAATGGTCACTTCAACTTCAGGGAATGTAGGTTTGCACGGGAGTCTGAAGGGCTGACCTGTTGTTGCCTTGAAGTAACTCTCTTCCGTCTCTTTTACTAGTAGATGCTCCACGTCTGTAAGAGGTGGGGTAGATTAGGTTTGGTAGAAGGGTAGAGTTGGGTAGGGTAGGGTGAGACAGGGTAGAGTAGGGTGGGGTAGGGTAGGGTAGGGAAGGGTAGGGTAACGTTGGGTTAGGTTGGGTAGGGTAGCGGATGGGAGGAGAGGGAAGGGTAGGGTAATGTTTGGGTTAACTTGGGTAGGATAGGGTGGGATGGGCTGGGGTAAGGTTGAGTAGGACACGGTAGGGTAGGATTGAGAAGGGTAGGGTAGGGTAAGTTAGATGAGGGTAGGGTAGGATTAGGTTAGAGAGAATTGAGTTGGGTAGGGCAGGGCAGAGCACAGTAAGAAAGGATTGGGGAGGGAAGGGTAGGGTAAGATAGAAAGGAGTAAAAGGAGAG
>NC_137068.1:295000-435000 GCF_032717465.1 Coenobita brevimanus | reverse complement strand
CTATACACTGAATATTGGATTTCCGGTAAACTGATTCTCTCTCTCTCTCTCTCTCTCTCTCTCTCTGACTCACATCCTCAGCGGGAAGTTTGACATTAGAGGAGCGACATTTTCTTTGGGACAGACCGACTGTTAAAAAAAACAAAAAAAACAAGAGGAAAAGGTCATTTGGTGTAATGATAAGTTACTGCATCATCATCATCATCATCATCATCATCATCATCGTCATCATCAAAGTTATCATCATCATCATCGTCATCATCGTCTCATCATCAAAATTATCATCATCATCACCGTCGTCTTCATCAAAATTATCATCATCATCATCGTTGTCGTCATCATCATCATCATCATTATCATACAGTAATATTCATCCCTAAATCATCATCATCATCGTCATCATCATCATCATCACCAGCAGCAGCTTATGACACGATGATAATCTCATAAAATGACTCTCTCTCTCTCTCTCTCTCTCTCTCTCTCTCTCTCTCTCTCTCTCTCTCTCTCTCTCTCACCCCATATATGTATACCCCATAGAGGGCGGGAGGGAGAGAGGCGAAATAATGAACTCGGTGTGTGTCGACAGTGACGTAATGAGTAAACAAACCAACCTCGTGACGTCATGGGTCTACCTACGCGGGAATCAGCAAATTTACTCTGGAACACTGTAATTAGCACCTATAGCCAGATTCTTTTTACTATATATATAATGTGTTCACCCTAACCTGGCAATGATCCGCTATACAGCACGATTGAAGGTTTTAAACAGATTGAAGGGTTGATTTGACTAGTAACCAAGGAGACTTATTCCTACCTCATAAATAATGCTCACTGAAGACAGTTTTTAGTGGAAGAATTTGACCCCCTTATGGTGGCCACAACTCTGGTATTGCAGCTGATGCCAGGCCCATATTCACATTGGTTAAGGAAGCTCCCTAACACCTTTTCCCTTGCGATTTATTCATGGATGTGGCGTGTTGATATCCTTTTGTACGTTATTTGTGCAGATTGTAGCAATGTGAGAAGGATTTATATAACACAGAATTGAACAGGAAGGTGTACTAAGCAAAATAAATCGCTTAGGAAAAAGTGTTAGGGAGCTTCTTGGTGTCAGCGTATGTCAGGTTTATACGGAAATTCATCTACTTCATTCGGATGTGGTGTAGTTTATATTATTGTGTGTGTGTGTGTGTGTGTGTGTGTGTGTGTGTGTGTGTGTGTCTAATTTTTATGTCGGTTTAATGTATAGTTTTTCTTTCTTAAATGGAACGGAATTTTGAGTGGAGGTAACGCTTTTAATTGCGTTTTTTTAATCAAGAATTTTTAAAAACATAGACGTGAGGAAGTCATGCTAACCACACTGAATAGATGTTGATGATGATGATGATGATGACGTTGATGATGATGATGATGATGATGATGATGATGATGATGATGATGATGATGATGATGATGATGATGATGATGATGATGATGATGATGATGATGATGATGATGATTATTGTTATTATTATTATTATTATTGTCTGGCTCATCACATGCCTTGGTTTTGAGATTACTACTACACCTCTACACCGTTCCCACAGCGCTTCTTCGTGACTAGCATCGCATCCATTCGATTTATATTTTTTCATTATTACCAGATGTTATTGTATTATCCAGGAAGGCACCCTGCTGACGTCATGAGGATTTCCGTTTCCGTTTATGTAGAGGAAGGAGAAGGCGGGATTTACGAATATTCTTAAGATCCCTAACACCTCTCACTGAGCGACTTATTCGGTGATATTTTTTTTTTCCCCTCAGTGTAAGTGGTGGCGAGCATCATCCACTCACTTGATGTAGTTCTGCCTATTTCGTCCGTCACCTGTATCATTTCATCGTATATTTTTGACAAGGCTCGCAACGCCTCTCCCATAGCGGTTTATTTTGCGTTTTGTGTATCCTCAGTGTAAGTGGTGGCGAGCATCATCCACTCACTTGATGTAGTTCTGCCTATTTCGTCCGTCACCTGTATCATTTCTTCGTCTATTTTTGCCAGTACTCGCGACACCTCTTCCATAGCGATTTATTTTGCGTTTTGTTTATCCTCAGTGTAAGTGGTGGCGAGCATCATCCACTCACTTGATGTAGTCCTGCCTACCTCTTCCTTCACATGTATCATTTCTTTGCTTTCACACCTCAATATATATCTGTAACACCTCTTCCTTAGCGATTCATTCTGCGTCATACCCCTCGTTATATCGTGTGTGGCTCTGGAGATTTCATACAGAACTTCATCCTGCAGTCTACCGGGTTGACGTCAGCAAGATCCGTTATAAATATTGGCCTGGGTAACACTGAGAATTTGTGGTGAGAGGAAGTTGTGTGATAGTGGCGGTGGTAGCAAGGATGTGGTATAGTGCCGGTACTACTACTACTACTGCTGCTGCTGCTACTGCTACTAATGCAATTGCCACTACTGCTACTATTACTACTACTACTAATGCTACTACTACTATTACTACTACTACTACTACTACTACTACTACTGCGTTGTGGTGTTGGTGAGGATGTGATTGAAAGTGTTGAGAGAAAAACATTGAGATAGTTTGGCCATGTGGAGAGCTTGGAGGATGAGAGACTAACTAGAATGAGAGACTAACTAGAAGAGCTGTACATCTAACCCTATCCACTCATACGCTGATGACTCCACCCTTCACCTTTCCATTCGGTTCCCGCAACGCCCATCTCAACAGTTACTTCAAGAAACAAGGGATGAGGCTATGGCACACCTAATGTCTGACTTGGCTCGTATCTCTGACTGGGGTAAAAATAATATGGTTGTCTTTAATGCATCTAAGACTCAGTTCTTACACCTATCAACCCGACAAAATCTTCCACAGGTATACCCATTAATGTTTAATAATACTCAGCTTAATCCTGCGTCATCCTTGAACATGCTTGGGGTTTCATTTACTCGGGACTTATCTTGGAAAGATCATATTACATCTCTTGTAAAATCTGCTTCCAAAAGATTGGGTGTGCTAAGCCGACTCCGCTCTTTCTTTACCCCTGCACAATTGTTGTCTCTATACAGGGGTTTTATCCGCCCCTGTGTGGAGTACAACTCTCATGTGTGGGGAGGCTCCCCACACACAGCTCTTCTCAATAGGGTGGAGTCAAAGGCTTTTCGTCTCATTAACTCTCCTCCTCTTACTGACTCCCTTCAACCTCTGTCTCTTCGCCGCACTGTTGCATCTTTATCTCTTTTCTATCGCTACTTTAATGGTCACTGCTCCTCTGAACTGTCTGCTTGCATTCCTCCACCTCTACGACGTGGGCGTAGCACCCGTCTGGCAGCAAACTCTCATCCCTTTTCTGTCCAACTCTCTAATGCAAGAGTTAACCGTTACTCCCAGTCATTCATTTATGCAACAGGTCAGCTCTGGAACTGTCTCCCTCTATCTGTATTTCCTGCTGCCTATGATCTCCAGTCTTTCAAACGCAGTGTGTCCAGGCATCTCAAAATGATCGGATCTTGAATTTGGCTCTCTATTGTATTTTGTTTTTCTCTTGGAGGGAACTGTTACTGCGGGCTCATGGCCTTTGATTCCTTCTTCCTCGCATAAAAAAAAAAAAAAAAAAAAAAAAAATATGAGTGAGATGGAGGGGGAGAGGAGGATGAAGACCAAGAATGAGATGGAGGGATAGAATGGAGAGATATATGAGAGGGATGTGTGGGTTGGAGGCAGGAAAACCAAATGTCAAAGGACAGGGCGACGTGGAGGCGATTTGGTTGTGGCCACCCTCAGGATTAAGGCGTCTGGCAAAAGATCAGATTTTTTTTTTCCAGTTTTTTTCTGACTGCAAAAAAGACGATTTATTTGGGGAAAAACTTGAAAAATCTCTCTTAAAAACCGACTAAAATTTGTCTGTAAATACCAAGGCAGTTTTAGGCCAAGTTAGAGTGAAAAGAATATATATACCGTCAATTTGTGGTGAGGGTCTACTTCTGTGACGCGGCTGTCAAGATGGAGTGATGGTAATTTGAGATCAGATTAACGTAGAAAAGCGTATGGCATCGTATTGTGATGTTAATCTGTTGCTACAAGTCCATTTGAGAGAGAGAGAGAGAGAGAGAGAGAGAGAGAGAGAGAGAGAGAGAGAATTTAGACCAAGGTAAAGTGAAAAGAGCGTAGCATCCAATTCCAGTGTTAATTTTTTGTTATATCTGAGTGGTGCAGATGACCATTTTAGTTCAGGTTGAAGTGAAAAGAGTATAGTTGTGATTATCAGGTTCAAATCTTGGCGGGAAAGGGAGTAAGGGCCCTATTGACAGTGTTTCCATGGGGGTATTTTCGCCTCTATGTGCTCCTGACTCAGAGGTGAACAGTGCGCCCTTCCATTGTTATCGGAGTCACTAAGGTCACACACAGGATACACACGAGTGATATCACAACCAGAATAGTATTTTCTAGAACATTAACACAGTGCTAGATGCCTGTACTACTATGTGTATGCAGGTCTGTCTATCTGTCTGTCTCTTTATAGCCAAACGTCTAAATCCTGTAAGGAGTGCCCACAAAGAAATCGCCTTCTTGTCGCCCTGTCCCATGCCATTTCGCTGCCCTCCCCCTCCCTCTCTACTCCAGCCCTCCACCTCATCCTCGGTGTCTCCCTCCCTCCCACCTCACTCACATGCTCTCTCCTAGTTAGTCTTTCTGCATCTAGGTATATATATAGCTAAATGACACTTCTACATATACATACAGCTAGATAGTAACTCAGCCTAATATTCACAAGATATACATTGGTGGATGTGATTTTTATAAATAGTCTAAATTCTGTGTTATTATGCATTCCTGTGATTTTATGGATGAATTATGAGGGAGATATTTTAGCCCATAAGATCATCAGTAATTGTAGCCACGTAACGGTGAGAATTAGGGCCAAGTTGATGATGTGCTGGTTAGTGTTAGCCCAAGAATAAAGTAACATACGTATTAATAAGTTATGGGTATCTGATTTATAGATTTAGATGGAAGGAAGGAAGGAGGGAGGGAAGGAAGGAAGAAATAAAAGAAAGAAAGAAAGGAGGAAGGAAGGATGTACTGGATGGATAGATCTATGGATAGACAGTTAAACAAATTGCTACTAAACAAAGAATGGAAGGATAGACAAGTATGTGGATAAAGAGAGCCATGGATAGGTAGACAGATACATTGATAGACAAGTGCACTAAAACAGCAAACTTACCCAGTACAAGCGTGGACACAGCCAATATCACGACACACGAAGTCACAGCAATGGTAGGGGAGGGAGTGTGAGTTTTAGCATTTAGTCTTGCCCTCGTGTTTTTGGGATGGGATGCGCAGGTCTTTGTATTCTTTAACTTGGGCCTGGCGATGGTGGGGTAGGAGGCGCAGGGATCAATGTGTGGTACCGTCATTTTGGTTGGAGGTGTGTATTGTCCTCTTCTCCACCTCTTTCAGCTCATCACCTAACTCCACCTCCTCACTTGCCTTCCAGACTACTCCTTCCGCCTCCTCTTCCTCACTGTTTCATTGGGCATGCTGAAAGGAACGAGATGATTGTAGTGGTTTATTGATATTTTTCTCCATGTTCTCCTTCACCACAGCTCACCATCTCGCATCCTAAGCCACTCCTTCCTGCTCTTCTTCCTTTCTGCTTCGTTGAACATACTGAAAGGAAACGAGAAAATGCTGGTCCTGGAACGTATGATGGTGTTTGACGCATATCACCTCACCTTCCCCCTCAGCCTACTCCTTCCTTCATCTCACTCCTGCATCCTACACTCTGAAAAGAAGTGAAAAATTGATTGTGCAAGGTTTATGTTGCGTTTTTCACCTCACACACCCCATGTCGTCACCTCACACACTTCCCTCTTACACTTCTTCCCTGTCTTCCTCACTGCTCCATCAGGCATGCTGGAAAGAAATGAGAAATTGTTGTGAGGGATTTCTGGCAGAGATTGGCTTAGGCAGGGAATTCGTGGAGAAGGTTTGGAGAGGCCTTTGTTCAGCAGTGGACTTGCAGTGACTGATGATGATGATGATAATAATAATAATAATAAGCCTTGTAATGATGATGATAATGATGTGATTGATCTGAGTTGTCTTATGCTCTTTCCACCTCATTTCCAATCTATTTCATCCACCTCCTCGTTAGACTCTTCTGATTTGGACTAAAATTCCCATCTGTCTATCTTGAATGCTGGGTTGTGAGAACAGATTGACACTAGAATATGATGCTAGTCACGAAGAAGTGCAACGGAAACGATGTAGAGCCGTGGCATTGTCTTTTTCTGCCACTGAGCAACGTGAAATAAGCTGCAAAGGGACGAAAATCTGGACCAAGGTAGTCAAAAGAGTACGAATACCATATATATATATATATTTTTTTTTTAATAATAAATCCCAAAGGTCACTAATCGCTGCCACCAGGAGATACTGTGATAACTACCGGCAGTCACAGGCTTGAAAAAAACTGAAATAATCCTTACTGTGGTGTATCATCATCATCATCATCACTAGTACAACCACCATCACCACAACCACCACAATAATAATAATAGTAATCATCATCATCATCATTACAGTCATCACCACCACCACTACAATAATCATCATCATCATCATCATCATCATCAAGAGGCGTCCAGGTGTGCATATAGTGCCAGAGAAGCATTATCAGTGTAAGATAAGACAGACTTTGATATCGTGTCTCTGATAACCTCAGTAACCCTTTCACTGGTGACTCACGCATAGTATTTTTCGTGTGTGTGTGTGTGTGTGTGTGTGTGTGTGTGTGTGTGTGTGTGTGTGTGTGTGTGTGTGTGTGTGTGTGTGTCTTTCCCCTAGAGGTTTACATCCAAGGGAGGGTTGAGGTTTATTGCTCATATAATGTCGCTAAGGTTAAGGAAGCTCCCTAACACCTTTCCCTTAGCGATTTATTTTTGGATATGACTGGTTAATATACTTTTGTACGTTATTTATGCAGAGTGTGGCGATGATTGAAGGATTTATATAGTACAGAATAGAAGAGTAAGGTGTAATGAGCAAAATAAATCGCATAGGAAAAGGTGTTAGGGAGCTTCCTTGTGCGATCAGTCTCGGGAGGAGCACTATACTTCTTTCACCTTAACTTGGCCCAGATTTTCGTCCTTTTGCGGCTTATTTTACGTAGTTCAGTGGCAGAAAATAATATTGCATTGCCTCTACATTCTTTTCATAACACTTCTTCGTGACTAGCATCATATCCTAGTGTTAATTTGTCGTTACATCTCAGTATTCAAGTTGATTATCATTTAATACATACATACATACTCTTTACATACATACATACATACATACATACATACACATTTACATACATACATACATACATACATACATTCTCTTGCATACATACATACATACATGGGTAGATAGATAAATTAGTGGATTGATTGATGAGATAGATAGATAGATATATAACAAGGACCTCAAGCGCTTACTTTCCACGCCTCCTCGTCCAACCTGCTTCCTACTTCCATAGTGCTTATTTCTGGGTGTTTCAGCACGACACATCACAGGCTAGCTTTTGCCTTTAAAATTTGTGGAATTGATTGTCTATTATATGTCGATCTATCTGTCTATCTATCCGTCTGTCTATCTATCTGTCTGTCTGTCTGTATCTATATGTGTCTGTCTGTTTATTGCCAGCCGCCTTAATCCCGCAAAGGGTGGCCACAAACAAATTGCCTTCACTCCTCCCTGTCCACTGCCATTTGTCTGCCCTTCCTCCAACTCATTCCCCCCTCCTTTATATATCTCTTCTCTCCATCCCTCCATCACATCTTTGGTCTACCCCTCCACCTCACTCACATACACTCTTCTAGTCAGTCCCCTATTCTTCATGCTCTCCACACGGCCAAACCATCACAGAGTATTTTTCTTAAAACTCTCAGTCACATCCACATCAGCACCACAACGCTCCTTAACATCCTCATTTGTCTGTCTGTGTCTCCACGTACCTTCACATGCTCCACATCCACATCAACACCACAGTGCTCCATTACTTCCTCACATGTTTGTCCAGTTATGAGGCAGCAGTGAGTCTTCTTGGTTACTAGTCAAATCAGCCCTCCAGTCTGGCTATACTTGACTATAAACTAAGCTGAAAGGAAGTTGGGGATCTTGATGGTGGTAGAAGAGAACCTACTTTGCTAATGGTAGGGATATTTTTAAAAGGTAAAAGAACCGTACCTGCTTTCGGATTGTCAGTATTGGCGGGAAAATCATCTCAGTCATCTGCAACAGCACAATCTCACACGTTCAAACTTTTTATCATATCAGCGCTTGAGGAATGATTTTCAACCTTATTCTTATTTTCATATTCCTCAAAGCTGTGTTTTAAAAAGAATTATACATAATTTTCTATATGTAGCGAAGTTAAACCACCCAAAAAATTGAGATAGATAGATGCATGGATAGACAGATAGATAGTTTGATCGATAAAGAGTGGATAATTGTGCCAGTTCTTATCACCACAAGTTTACACAATTATTTTCTTCATTAAGGCACATAAGGAGTATTTTTCAGCGTCATCATTTTCTTCACAGCTCGCCAGATAATTTTTCACGATCATACACAGTTCTGTATATGAAGGAGTGAAGCCAAAAAAGAAAAAAATGTGTATAAGCAAGAGTCAATGTTATATCAACTGCTGTCACAAAAATCATACGCACTTTCCATCATTACTTCGCCTAAGGATTTGTGAGTGTAGCGAGACTCCGAGTGAAGATATTAAAAAGTGGAATTTCGCCACCAAAGATATAAATACCCAAGATTGAATGCCAAATGCGTCGGTTATACACAGAGATGAGGTTGACGGAGACAGGGGTTGTGTTTGTTTAGCGAGACGGCAATTTTACGCCAAGTTGAAGTAAAAGGAGTACAATTTCGCCACCAGAAATATAAATACACAAGAGTGAATGCCAAATGCTTCGGTTATACACAGAGATAAGGTTGACTGAGACAGGGGTTGTGTGTGTGTAGGGAGCGGCGTTCGTGGTATCAGATAAGGGCGCTATCTCTGTTATCAGCATCAGTAAAACACTCACGGCCAGCATGACACCTCCTTAGCGACCATCTGGTAACGGTATGGCGTTTTCACCCGATGGGACTGGGTAAGGACTCCAATAATTCCCATATTACCTTAATACTACGTTGTGGTTTTGATTGTAGGGTTGAGTCTCCTTGGTTACTGTTGGTTTCCACGTAAGGGAACTGGCACACCTTCGTGGTTGCTGGAAATTCGGTGAGCCCTGCTTATGAGGCAGGGATGAATCTCCTTGGTTACTAGTCAAATCAGTCCATCTATCCATCATCCATTCATCTATCCATCCATCCATCCATCACCCAGTCCTTTCACGTCCCATCAGTAGCTTACGGTCCCTGGGCTAGGCTACTCAGTCCCAACATGTCACCAGCTTCACTCGCCCCTGAGCGGCATTATGTGACCAGTCAACTCTAACCATCCCTCCGATATAAATCCTTGCAGGCTCACTCAGGTTGGAGCACCCAAACTCAGTGTACCAGCAGACGTTATTTGGCTGTATGGTTACTTCCCAGCGTAGAAAATTAATCGCCTAGTCATTCGAAGGCAGTATTGTGAGTGGATTGGTAGGAATAACTCGCTTAATTAGGACTAAGTGGGTCAGTAAGAAATGCTACGACCTCTTCCACACCCTTCAACATCACTCCTGTCACAGCTGATATTGATAAGACTGGATACTGATAAGACTAGAGGCCCCAAACCCATTATCTAAAGCTGCCTAATCAATGTGACAGATGTTATAGACTAAGATTACACATTTGACGTCATCTGCCTAATTACAGGTGGGCTTGAGAGGAGATCACGGCTGTTTTGGAGTGTTTTTGTTGGGTTGGAAGAAATTGGAAGATTCTTTGAGTGGTTCTGTGCTGTTTTAGGAAGTGGATAGATAGATAGATGGATAGATACAGAGAGGAAGTGTGTGTGTGTGTGTAGATAGATACAGAGAGGAAGTGTGTGTGTGTGTGTGTGTGTGTGTGTGTGTAGATAGATAGGTAGATAGAGAGAGAGAGGAAGTGTGTGTGTGTGTGAGGGGGGGGAAGTGCGTTCGTATTAGAGAGAGAGAGAGAGAGAGAGAGAGAGAGAGAGGAAATGCGCAGTGAGAGAGATAATGCATATATTCTAGCAAAAACAGGCGTGCTTAGCTAGATAAACAAGTTATAGAAGGCCGTGCACAGGAGAAAAATATATGTTCCTTATAATCAATGTTTCTAGAATTGATATGCCTTTTGTAGTAGTAGTAGTAGTAGTAGGAGGGGGAGGAGGAAGAGGAGGAGGAGGAGGAGGGGAGAAGTTGTAGCAGTAGTAGTCGTAGTAGTAGTAGTAGTAGTAGTAGTAGTAGTAGTAGTAGTGGAAATTAATTGTATCTCTTTTATTTGCAGCAGGATGTTAGAAAATGAGATAAATTAAGAGATGGCTCTAATTGGGGGTACTACGTTGTGTGTAAAACTGGTTCACATTTGGCTGGGACTGATAGGGTGTGTTCTTTTCTCTCTCTCTCTCTCTCTCTCTCTCTCTCTCTCTCTCTCTCTCTCTCTCACACACACACACACACACACACACACACACACACACACACACACACACACACACACACACACACACACACACACACACAAAGATCTGATGGCCACGTGTAGGTAGAGTGGATGGGTGTGTTTGACTAGTAACCAAGGAGATTTCAAGTTGAGATTCGCCCGTTTCTCTCAGATGAAAACAACAGTTGTAGCACACTGCTGCTTGGTCTCTTCCTTCCTTCCTTTCTTCCTTCCTTTCATTCTTTCCTGCCTTCTGTCCTTCCTTCCTTCCTTCCTTCATGCCTGCCAGCCTGCCCTTCCTTCCTTCCTTCCTTCCTTCCTTCCCTGCCTACTTATTGGCATACATACATACTTTCTTACTTGCTTCGTTACCTACATACATGCATACATACATACATACTTGCTGACTGACTTATACATACATGCATACATACATGCTGAGACACACACATGCATACATACGAGGACATACATACATGCATACTTACACACACACACACACACACACACACACACACACACACAACTAATCTTACGCATGCCATGGTCTCCAGTAGTAGTTACGATGAAAAGAAATTGTAAGTATATAAGTGAATTAGTAGTAGTTAGGGTGACTCACTATCCCTTCAGTGGTAAACAGGATATGCGTCAGTGGTAGTTATTATTTACTTGTATATGTCTACTTAAGCCTTTGAGCCTGTGGACGTAGAATAAGTTCCTATGGGAAGAAGAAAGGAGTTGCTTTGGACCCTTTATGGTATCCAGACCACCAGACAGCGATAGATGGGGCGTAAATTTCTATCTATCTGTCTGTCTATGTATGTATCTATCTATTTATATCTCTTTGTCTATCTGTCTGTCTGTCTGCCTATATTCATATGTCTATGTCTCTGTCTATCCATCTATATCTATTTGTCTGTCTATCTGTGTGTCTGTCTATCTTTGTACCTGTATATCAATCTATGTCTATCTATCTTTCTATCTGTCTATCTATTTATCTATCTGTTTTCCTTTGCTTTAATAATTTCGCTCTTAAATAAACAGTCTCACCTCATACTGGATGCAGCACCAGACAACGGTAAGCTGAACATAAATTTCTATCTATCAGTGTATCTATATAAACCGGTATATATATGTAT
Source organism: Coenobita brevimanus (assembly GCF_032717465.1). Taxonomy (NCBI): domain Eukaryota; kingdom Metazoa; phylum Arthropoda; class Malacostraca; order Decapoda; family Coenobitidae; genus Coenobita; species Coenobita brevimanus. The sequence goes on along the minus strand of NC_137068.1, from coordinate 423,224 downwards.
CTACCCATATCTATCTATCTATCTATCTCACCTCAGACTGAATGCAGCGGTGAAGGGATGGTTTGTGGATCCAAGTATTGTCTTTTATGCTTTCAGTTTTTCGCCGGAGCTGCGGTGTGTGTGGTCACTTCTTCATCGCCTCAAAATCCAAATGCTTCAGTTTTAGGATACGTGTCACCGCCCATTTCAGTGCTCCATCTCTCACTCTCATGAAGGTTAGATGGCTTTTCTCTCTATGAAGTCTTTTTATTTTATTTCTTTATTCGTACCTTCCTTCAAAACGCATTCGCTGTCCATTTCAGTACCGCGTCTCTCACTGTCATGAAGTTTAGATGGCTTTTCTCTCTCTTAGACGGGTTTTCTGTTTTAGTATTGATTTCTTTCACTGTTTATGCTATCCTTTGCACTGTTTTTCCTTCGCCTTTGCTGATCACTTCAACATCGCATCGTTGCTGTTTAAATATTCACTCTCCTATGTGGTTGAATTTTATACTGGACATTCAGCTAATTTTCTCATGGATTATTTTTCATTTAAGACGCATTTGCTGTCCATTTCAGCACTGCGTCTTTCAAAAAAATAAATAAATGCATAGATAAATAGACAGATCGATAGAGAGTTAAATAAGAGTGCCCATATATTGCCTATACTCTTTTTACTCTAACTTGGCCCAGATTTTCGTCCTTTTACAGCTTATTTCACGTAGCTTAATGGCAGAATGAGGTCATGTCGTGGCTTTGCACACATTTCATAGCACTTCTTCATGACTAGCACCATATTCTAGTATTAATCTATTGTTACACCTCAGCCTTCAAGATGGGGAGATGGAAATTTTACGCCAAGTTAAAGGGAAGAGAGTACAGTCCCAGTTGAAATAAAATGACCAGAATAATAGGAAAGAATATATCATAATTACTAGTTGTTGTTGTTAGGGAGAAATAGCCAGAATAATGGGGAAAAAAAAGCCCAAAATTAATAGTTGTTGAGGGAAAAAATAACCAAAAGAATAGCCAAAAAAAAAATATATATATCAAAAAAATAGTCAAAATAGCAAAAAATAGTAAAAAATAGCAAAAATTAGCCAAAAAATAACCAAAAGAATATTAGAAAGAATATATACGTGGTGATAAATGTTGAGAAATATTAATAAACATTGATGGTTTTTTTTAATGTTGATAAATGGTAATAAGTGTTGATAAATATTTAACAATGTAGATAAATGTTAATGAATGTTAATGTTGAAAAATGGTGATGAATATTTACAAATGCTAACAAAATATAGAGAGAAATCACTTATTGGTGTAGGCGTTCTGGAGGTAGGATACCAACTGACCAGCGGTCCTAGTGCCAGTGCCATCCTCTCTCTCTCTCTCTCTCTCTCTCTCTCTCTCTCTCTCTCTCTCTCTCTCTCTCTCTCTCTCAAGTAGAACAAGGAGATTGAAGAGTATTTTATACCACTGGAAGTATTTTAGGTGACAAGTTACGTAACACCTCTTCCTTAACGATTTATTTTGCTATTATTCCCTAGATCAAGTACATGAAGTTTATGAACCTTAGGTATGGGGTAGGACTGAGTCTTCTTGGTTACTGTTCCATCTTTTACTCTAACATGGCTCAAAATTATCATCCCTCCATCTTGATTACTGAGATGTAGCAAGGGATTAGCACTAGAATTTGGTGCTAGTCACAAAGAAGTGCAGCGGAAGGGATGTAGAGCCACATTTTGTCTTTTTCTGCCAGTTGCTTAATAAATAAAACTACTATATGGCTCTACATCCTTCCCATAGCACTTCTTCTTGACTAGCATCATATTCTAGTGCTGATCTACTGTTATAACTCATCATTCACTATTGAGTAACGATTATTTTAGGTCAGGTTAAAGTAAAAAGAGTTTAGTACCTGTTTTAATCACTCATTCTCCGTCCACTCCACATGGCAGAACAAACCTGCCTTTTTTTTTGTTTTTTTACATTCCAGGGTGATTGTCGGAATAGAAGAGTGCTGTATGGCTGTACATCCTTTTCGTAACACTTCTTCATGACAAGCATCATATGGAAATGTTAATCTGTTTCTACTGCAGTTTTAAAACATAAGAGAGGATGACTGCAATAGGCCTGTTGAACCCTGTTAGGCAGCTCGTATGAGTGACATAACAACTAGAAAGAGACAAAGATAGCAGTGGCAAGATAGCTAGGAAGTAGGCGAATAGCAACGAGGATAGAGAGATGGCGATTTTAGAGCAGGTTGAAATGAGCAGAATATGGCATCATATTTTAATGTTAATCTCTTGTTACAGCTCAACACTCGAAGTGAAACTACATCAGTTTTAGGCCAAGTAAAATGAAGAGAGAGTGATGAATTTGTCTCCTGTCATGTTCATTTCCTATCAAGGGTTTCCCAGAGGAACAGGGTATCGGAGATTATTTTTATGTAAGCGTCCGTCCGCCATGTTTTTCTTATGTTTATTATAGGAAATTTTCTGTATCTCCATATAGAGAGATGCCTTTATTCTAAACATTCTGTGAATTAAGCATCTGTGTCTGGAAAAGTATTTTGGTATCGAGGAGAAAATTTGATTCAGGGATCGTAAATTTAAATAATTCTTATAAGATGAAATTTAGGAATCATAAATTGTAAAATGATTTCTAGAAAACATTTTTAATAATAAATCATAAGGTTTAGAGGAAAATATTGGCGTTTACGATTATAAGTATGACTCCTTCCCCAATGGCTGCGGACCTGTCATGGCCGAGGGTCTGGGAAAACAAACAAAATGGTGATGTCCAAAATAACGCTCTTCCCGGCTGTGATTCTCCTCTTTCTCCTCCCCTGCTCACGGGTTCACGCCAGGAAACACAAACTGGAGATCAAGGTGAGGTGTGGAGGGGAAATTCGTGCCAGTTTTGTGCTATAATGCCATATTGATTGTTGTGGTGGCCTTAGGTTCCTCTGTATGTGAAGTAAGAAGCAGGATTTTTTTTTATCTTTCTCCTGTCCTGGGGTTGGTCGTAGCTGAAGGGCATTCGTATTGACAGGCAGTGGTGCCGTCTGGTTATATCAGTGCCACCGCGTGAAGGTGTTCCTCGTCAGCACCAACCATATTGAGAGCCATTGGTTTAGTTCACATTCCGTGACCCGAGGCGATTTGTTTGTGGCCACCCCAAATGGGATTGAGGCGTCTGGCAATAGATAGATAGATAGATAGATGTGATTTGGTCTGTTTTTGTAGGGAAAAGAATGGCTTATTTCACCAATACCATATATCAGTTTATTTTTTACCAAAGCAAGGTTGCTCTTGTCATATGGAACTAGACCACTTGAATGGGAATAATGTTACAAGGTGTGACTGTGTGAAATTTACTGAACCTTCATTTTTAAGGTAGGAAAGAGTCTCCCTGGTTACTAGTGATATTTGGCCTCCTGTCTGACCATACTTGGCCATCAGTTGAGCTGAAAGGGGTTATGGATCGTCATTAGATTAAATGCACATTATCATAGTTCTTATTCAGAAAAACTTGCATTGGCATTTATGCATTTACTCATCTCATTTTTTTAGCCAAAGTACTATTTATATATATCCCATTGGATCCCAGGGGTGCTGGGCAAGGTATGGCGCTGGGTGGGTCCTAAGCGTACCGCCCTCCGTCTATCGGCTCATAGTCGCGAAGCTCATAGGTCCCTAAACGGGGGTTCCCTACTTTACGAAGACTTGAAAAATCCCAGTTCTGTCCAATGTTCCGGACACTGGGCTCCAATGGGATATATGTATTGGTATATTATTATTATTATTATTCTTTGTATCATTTACCAAACCCATGCCAGGACAAACCATTAGGCCTACATTATGCCATCTTTTATTCTATGCAGCTTTTATTCTGTGTGGTATATAGCTGTCAGAAATCAACCTAGAACAACTTAGATTATTCAGATGTTACATTGCAAATTGCATTTCAAGGAGGCTACTAGACTGACTCTTCATTAAGACATTAGGTTGGATTTTATTATTACAGTATTATTATTAATATTTATGTATGTTGGATATGTAGATATCAGAATTGAATGCCGAAAACCTGAGAAGAATGACAGTGTTAATTTTGTAAGGAGTTTGGTGTAAAGATAAAAATTAGCCCAGTTATAGGCTATATGGCTTGGGTGAGTCATGGGAGCTTGAGAATCATATTTACCTAAAAATATAATGCCCCTAAACCAGTGACAGTTTTCGGTTTCATCAGTTCACCGGTATGTGATTTGATTCAGCACAGGAATTATTTTTGGCACCATAGTATTAGGGTTAATGAAGGCTTTCTCTCACCCTTCCAGGTGGAAAAATCACTCCCAAGCTGAATATTATTAAGTAAATAAATGAAGGGGAGGGAGTAACTTGTAAACAAATACAGTATTTACCAAATACATGAAAGTGAGAGCAATAACTTGGAAACAAGCAAATTTCAGAGTCAAACTAATCTCACGAAGGTATAAGGAAAAATCTATCTATCTATCTATGGCCCGACGCCCTAATCCCGCAAAGGGTGGTCGCAGACAAAACGCCTCCAAGTCACTCTGTCACCCACCATTTGACTCCCCTCCCTCATATACCTCTCAACTCCATCCCTCCACCTCATGCTCGGTCTACCCCTCCCTCTCCCTCCCTCCACCTCACCTACATACACCCTCTTAGTCAGTCTTTCATTCTCCATTCTCTCCACATGTCCAAACCACCTCAGTGTATTTCTCCTAATCTTTTCAACCACATCTATCATTAATGAATTAAGTGTAACTCTGAAAATTTAACGTAAAACTTGTTACCAGACTGAGGGGGTAAAATATGAGTATGTGGTATGCTTGTGTATGCCTGATCAAAGTTTTACAGAAGGAAAAGATTGGACTTTAATTTTCCTGTTAATTTCAGGGACAAGTTTTGTCACTTTTATTTGCGCTGCTGTATTTATAGATGTTATATAATCGTTGAGTACACCGCTTCCCGTCCGATCAGCGAAGTTAAGCAATGTTGGGTCTGGTTAGTACTTGGATGGGTGACCGCCTGGGAACACCAGATGCTGTTGGCATCCCTACGTGTCAAGTGGGGTTGGTGGAGGATTAGTGCCCCTCCCTGTAAAACAATTAACTCTAAGCCATTGGCCACCCCGTTTGGGATACGTGGCGTCTGGCAATGGATGGATGGATGGATATAATTCTGAGGTGGTTTGGGCATGTGGAGAGAATGGAGAATGAAAGACTGACTAAGAGGGTGTATGTAGGTGAGGTGGAGGGAGGGAGAGGGAGGGGTAGACCGAGGATGAGGTGGAGGGATGGAGTTGAGAGGTATATGAGGGAGAGGGGGGGGTGAGTTGGGGGGAGGGGAGTCAAATGGTGGGTGACAGAGTGACTTGGAGGCATTTTGTCTGCGGCCACCCTTTGCGGGATTAGGGCGTCGGGCTATAGATAGATAGGTAGATAGATAGATATAATTCTTATGAAATCTTACTGGTCCTGGTATGGTACCTATCAAGGTCCCCCCCTTTTTTTTTCCTTATTTTTTTTTATAACATAATATTCATGGTACCATATGATATACTTTTTTCTGTATATAAAAGCCTGATCATCAAAATAATTGAAGCCACAGTATGGGAGAGTACAGTTTACCAAGTTTGATTTTTCAAAACTATTTTATGATATTCAGATTTTATTTTGGGGATTAGCTGTGTTACAAACTGCTTTTAGGCTTAGTTTAGCTTGTTTTAAAGCTGTTTGAAGGTTTAAGTTAGCTAGAAACTTGTTTTTGGACTCATTTGGGTGGTTTAGGACTTAGTTGGGGGAAACCCAAGGCTTAAAAACGCAATCCTGTTCTTTACATGTTAAATTTACCCTGAGATACGATACCCCGCCTAGCGATGGAATTTTACTTAACCAGTTGCATCATTAAACCGGGGTGTGGATGTAATAGTTTTATGTACTCCTGTTTATTTTTACCATTTCCCATATTATGGAACAGATAGACTGAAAAGAACAAAGTTTTTCATTTTGTTATAGGTCTTCATAAAGATTGATACATTTTCTGTACACTGCCATTTCTAGTAGCATCTAGGATCAATAAAAGAACAAGAAAAATGGCAAATTCTAACAATTTACAACCAAGATGCGCAGAATGAGATGTTGCAACAAAGCAGAACTACGCTAAAGAAGAGTGGCAGATGATAGATGTATTTGCTCTCCGTACAGATGGCAGTTGGGCAGTAAACTAAGCCAAAAATAACATTAGGGTGATGTCTTTAACTTTGTGGTACCAAAAATTTCATGAAGACTAATCACATTTAAAATTTCTTAATAATGAGCTGATTATTGACTCCTGATTAATCAGTAATCAACAGAATTGCTTATCAGCCCAACCCTAATGATGATGGTGATGGTCCTATACTGTAGCTATTTTCAGAATGTCAGCTGGAAATACCTCTGATCATGATCATGATCATGATGTATTATTTCCAGCTTGATAGCCAGAAATGTGGCAGTAATTGTGATGGTGGTGGTGGTTTTAATGATGACAGTGATGGTGATAATATCATTGATGATGAAGGTACTGATGACTTTTTTTTTTTTTTTTTTTAATAATATCATTGATGATAAAGGTACTGATGACTTTTTTTTTTTTTTTTTTAATAATGATCTGTTATTTCCAGAATGACAGCCGAAGGTACTTCTCCATTAGCACATTTGGTTTCTACCGCAGTGGCTACTTAGATGTCGATGTCACTAAATTCAAAATCGACCCCAAAAATGCCGACAAAGAGGTGAGGAAGCAAATAGTTTACATTTTATCGATGGAGTTATGTGAGAGGAGCATGTGGAGTGAAGAAGCATTGTTGATGTGAATGCACTGGAAACCATTAGAAGTATTCTGAGATGGTTTGTCCTTGTGGAGATGATGGAGTATAAGATATTGACTAGGGGAGTGAGAGTGAGTTGGAGGGAAGGGGAGGGGGAAACCTAGGACAGTATGGAAGGACTGAGGAGAGGTACATAAGAGAGGGAAGTATGAGGTGGAGAGAGTATTGTGAAGGTAGACGACAGGGTGACGTGGAAGTGATTCATTTGTGACCACCATTTACTGGATTAAGGCAGTGTGTTATAGATGTACGATAGGCTGGAAATGGCGAGGACTGAATAACAAAGGTCACCTGTCTGAAGAGATCAAATCAAACTCTCATGTTTTCAGTTTGGGTTCATCCTGGAGAAAATCATCAGCCCCTACACAGAGTACCGGACTGAGAAGTGCGAGCTGCAGAACTTTCGACCCAACGACACCCTCATCCAGCATGTCTTCTTTATATTTGACCTCAAAAATAACCAGTAAGTAAAAGCATACTAAACACGATAATGAAGGGAAGAATTGTACCACTTAGCAATAGAGAAGTTGTCTCTTATATACCATTCTCATTCACACCTTGAGTGGGTCTCATTGAGTCATAATTGTTGTTTTGTCTGAATTAAAACTTTTCCTCCTGTAAGTATAATTTCTTCTGTTTAAGCAATACACAGCATTGTTGTATTAAGGACTGTCCATACTCATTCAAGGCCACACCAGCTTCTTCCATCCAACAGGGTTTATCTGAACTGCAGCAATGATATGGCTTACCTTCATGTGCTCAAGGGCAAGGAGAAGCTGGGTCAGTTTAAGAATGTTGAACACCTGCCAAAACTCAAAGACAGCAACCTTTTCTCTCATGTACAGAGGGTATGTCACTATATTACTCATTTATATTACCCCAGTGCTCCTCTGTGTAGGGGGTTTCTTCAGCGGGAGCAAGGCAGTAGCGACTGTGATGAGAAATAGCATATGGACTGAATGCCAAGTGGACACATGGTGGTTTAATGGGTGAAGGCTCCCCAACCAGATGTGCCCCTTGGGGTTTTATGTCGTAGACGTGGTAGAAGTTTATTGCTCATTGGCAGTTGGGTCAGCAAATGGCCTCTAGCCTTAAGTATCAGGCCTGACTAGCCCAGCCCCAGACTCCTACACTCCTGATGGAGCAATAAAGGTTTAGAAGATGGATTGACAAATAGCCAGTATCCTGAAATTAAGATGTATTATGTTTTGGTCTGATTACTTGGATTATTTTAGACATCCATTCAAGACAGCATTGCTTTTATAATGTGTTTCTCTTGTCCATGGTGTATTCTCGTTTGGATGGAAGTCTCTTAAGCACCTCCTCCTTACTGGCAATTATTTTATCCATCCATCATTGAATCCTCAACCGCCCCATAAGGTGTATGGAAGCATGAGGCTCAGCAACTCAGTCTGAACATTTTAGGATAGTTATTATTTCCACTATGTCACATTAATGCAGTTTTCTGTGTTATTTATTCAGTCTGTGGCACTTTAAAGCAAGTACATGAATAATCCATAAGAGAATAATGTGCAATACTGTATGCAAAATAGAACACCATGGAAAGGGGACTAAAAAGCCTGAGACCATAATATGACACTGTGCTTACACATTGTTTATGCATTTCAGCGCAAGAAGAGAGAGGAAACCGTTGCTCCATCAGGTGAGAAACCAGGTAATTGAAAACAAAAACAGTATGCTCGTATGTTTTTATTCACACCGCAGTAGAGTGTAAAGACTGGAAGGGTTAGTCACAGCCTCAGATATCCCCCTTCAGTATGTAGTGGCTCTCCCAAGTTAACAACATTTGGAGATACCAGGCCAGAATTCCAGGGGCTTGATTGATGAGAAACTAGGAGTGTCTCTCTTTCTGATGGGCAAGCTTTGGTTAGTACACTTGACCCTCGATTTCATGGATTGAAAGGGGGGGGGAGACCAGTCCGGAACCCAAAAGTCCGGGAATCGCAAAAGTCCAGCCCCACATACCATTCCCCGGACTTTTACCATACTTTGTCTGAATTCTCTAATATTGTCCGGCAATTATTCTGATATTCTAGAGCATTTTAGAGCCTAAAAACAAAGGAGGGAGTGGTTGCTCCCCCTGGCACCTAGTGGCAGCATCCCTGGACTTCGTACGGGATTTCAGGCCTGACCTGGGAAATAGGTATGCCTTACTTTTATGAGAATTGCAGACTTGTACGGGCATATGTCCAGCATTTGATAATATTGCCCTGCCTCGGCCCGTGTCCATGAAATCCGAAATCCTGGAATTCCGGTTACAGGGAAATGGAGGGTCGAGTGTATCTCATTCTGTCAAGATTTTTTTTTTGTTTTTGGGGGGGGGGGGGCTGTCTGGACCCTACCTCATCCCACCTTGGGATGGGAAAGGAGGTCTAGATGATGGTGATGTAGTAACATAGATTATATTTACAGGAATGGGTGATAGTACCTCTACAACCACCAAACTACCAGAAGAAGAACTGCCCAATCAGAAGTGCAATGATGTCCGGATTAACATGACAAAAGAGGGAGACTACTACAAGTTTAAGGTCAGAGCAGGTTTTTATGTCTAGATATCACTTGCTATTTGAGTGAAGCATGTGAATTTATGTGGAAATATTGGCAGACAAATGAGGAAATGGAGTGCTCTGCAGTTGATATGGATGTAATAGAAAACATAAGAAGTATTTCGAGATGGTTTGGCCGTGTAGAGAGGATAGATAGTGAGATTTACATGGAGGGTGTGTGACTGTGTGAATGAGGTGGAGGGGAGGAGGGGAAAGGAGCGGCTGCAGATGTGATGGAGTTATTGGGTGGAGAGGTCTGTGAGAGAGGGGGTGAGTTGGAGAAAGGACAGGGTGATGATGATGATGAAGTCTTGCATTTCAGTTTGTGGTATACGTGGCCAAAGAGAAGGAGGAAGGACTATACAACCTAAACTTCCACAACTGCATGAACTATGACCCAACTGGCAAGCCATCAACCATTGATATGTATCTAGAGGTGAGAGTTTAACATTTTCATTGTTAGGGGTCTACTCGTTTGTATGTTATTATCAGTTATAAAGGCTCCAAAGTGGTGAATCCCAGTGTGATGTTACAGTGACTGGAGAGAGACTGAAATTGGTGAGAATTCAAAATCCTGGGTGCAATGATAGAAAAGAGAGGAAAATGTGCAAAAGTAGTGGAAAAGAGAGTGCCACAAGGAAGGAAAGTAGCCGGTGCTATGAATGCCTTGATAAGAAACAGAGGCTTGAGTGTTGCAGCTGCACAAGGCATACATGAAGGAGTGTTAGTGCCAGTTTTAACATATGGATGCGATACTATGGTGTGGCATGAAAACTGAAAAGTCAAGAGTGAGAGCAGCAGAGATGGGACTGCTGAGGAATGTATGTGGAGTTCAGAGGGTGGATAGGATACGAAATAATGTGATTCATGAAAGATGCGGAATGAGGAAGTCTGTGGACACTAGAATCGAAGACAGTGTACTGAGATGGTATGGTCATGCGGAGAGAATGGATAACAATAGAGTGGTGAAAAAGGTATATCTGAGTGAATTTGAAGGAGAGAGGAGGCGAGGCAGGCCGAAAAGGTGGAGGGATATGGTAGATGAGTGTGCGAGGAAGAGAGGTATGGAAGTCGGTGAGGCGAGGGGACTGACAAGAGATTGAGCTGGCTGGATGAATGTTTTGAAAAGAAGTGCATGATCAAGGATTTGGCATCCCTTTTTTAACGTGGCAGCGTTCAGATTCACTCTATCAGATATGTTTATGTGAAGCTACAGAATGCGGTGAAAGTTTTTTAGTGTATCAGATAGAGCCAGGATTCCGGGGGCTTGAATGATGAATGAATGGAATCGTCACCCATTGGATTGGGCAAACTTGGGCTGTCTGAACATTGCTACTCCTCACCCAGCCGTAGGGTGGGAAATGAGGTCCAGATGATGATGATGTTACTATAGCGAAGTTAACAGTGTCATTAGGCTGTAAAGACAATCCTTCTGCATGGGTAATCATATAATGGACTTGTTCATACTCTCCTGTAGATTGAAGAGAAGAACCCTGATGACAACTACCTGTCTGCTGGTGAGATGCCGCTGCCAGCACTGTACTTCATGCTGGCACTGCTATTCTTCCTCTCGGCATGCTTCTGGTTCTTCTTGCTTAAGAAGAGCAAGTTAGTATAGAGATCAGTGTTCTGGTGAGCTTTAGATCCTTTCTATAGAACCAGGTATACTGTGTATGCCTTTGTTTTTTTTTAGCTTTTATTTTTATTTTTTTAAGATATGTAGTTTAGCAGTCAAGCCATCAGGTCAGAGTGATGCTATGCCAGAGACAGTGAGTTGTATTTTCCAAAGGTAATGAAGTTTTTCTCTTATACTGCCAAGGGCATAGCTGTATTGGGGGAGAGGGGAGGTTAATAGAGATGAAAATTATGATGTTATATATGTATTTGTTTATTTATTTATATTACCTTTTGTACAGAGATCCAGTGTTTAAGATCCATTACTTGATGGGTGTGTTGGTGGTGATCAAATCGTTCAGCTTGTTGTTCCACGGTGTCAACTATCACTACATCCAGACCCAGGGTGTGCATATGGAGGCTTGGGCAGTCATGTACTACATCATGCACCTGTACGTAACAGTAATGGTTCAGGTTAAGGAATGGTTTGAATAGGATTTAAGTTTGAGGGATGCTTGGGTGAGTGTTATATTCATCAGGTAATCCAGGAGAGGATGGAGGGTGAAAGACTGATGAAGAGAGTGTATGTGAGTGAGGTGGAGGGGGGAAGAGGGAGGGGGAGGCCGAGGATGAGATGGAGGGATGGGGTGGAGAGGTATATGAGAGAGGGGGGTGTGAGTTGGGAGCAGGGCAGTGAAATGGCGGGGGACAGGGCGACTTGGAGGCGATTTGTTTGTGGCCACCCCAAACGGGATTGAGGCGTCTGGCAGTAGATAGAATCCAGGTTTATTACTACTGTACAACATGTTTCTGTTCATAAGTGCAATGTCCATGTTAGGTTTAGCCTATGTGTAACCACATGTGACATTTTTGAGTCTAAGTATTAAGCATATTATTACTGTACCTTATTCAGCTAATTCCAGACTATTTCATATTTATTAGTTAAGAAACCATCAGGTTCAAGGTTTACTATCATTCTATACATCATCCTTGTTCTCCACCAGGTTGAAGGGTGCTCTGCTGTTCACTGTTCTGGCACTGATTGGTTCTGGTTGGGCGTTCATCAAACATGTTCTTTCCAGCAAAGAACGTAAAATCTTCATGATCATCATTCCACTACAGGTGTGAATGTGAATGATGATATAATAGTTCAGTTGTCATAGCCACATTTTTCTCTTCTTCAGTCAGGCTGAGTTTTCACAAGAATTTCATAGCCAAGCACAATGGTCCATAAGTTTAAATCCAAGGGGTTTGGGTGGTTTATTGCTCACTTAATGCTGTCCAGGGTTTAGTGATTGGTTACTTGCTTTAACTGTCTGTACTGATTAGCCTAGCCCCAGGCCCTTACGCTCTTGATGTGGCAGTCCTGAATTAGGTAATTGGGATGGATGATGATTTGTGTGTGTGTGTGTGTGTGTGTGTGACTTGTAACCCATACTTTCTCTTTGGATACAAGTAGCATTTATAAAGAAAAAAAAAAAGTGTATAATGAGGGTACCTGTATGTATAATTTGATCATTATCAGTTGCAAAAGTCCAGTACTAACCTCTGTCACATTGCAGATTGTGGCCAATGTTGCAACCATCATTGTGGAGGAGACAGACGAAGCCAGCCAGGAGCACGCTGCTTGGGTTCAACGTTTATTTGTACTGGACTTGCTGTGTTGTGGTGCCATACTGCTGCCTGTTGTGTGGTGGGTAGCACATGTATAGGAAATTTGTTTTCATATGTCTTCCCTAACCCATTTCAGCTCAGTTATTGACCAGTGTAGTCAGACTGAAGGGTTGATTCCACTTGTAACTGAGGTGGCGCCTTCCTGCCTCGTAACGAAAGTTAATCAAACTTCAGGTTGTGGGAGTAGCCCAGTTCCATCAGATAAAAAACATTATAACACCATAAATGAAAACACTAAAGATGGAGATGTACCACTGATGTAACAAGATCAAACTATATGACATCATTGTGCCGGAAGGATAAAAGAGGTCTATCTATCTATCTGTTGCCAGACGCCTCAATCCCGTTTGGGGTGGCCACAAACAAATCGCCTCCAAGTCGCCCTGTCCCCTGCCATTTCACTGCCCTGCTCCCAACTCACACCCCCCTCTCTCATAAAAGAGGTCCAATAGTTTAAATGCCGGAACTCATAAAGATTGTCTTGGTAATGACAGCTGCAGGAACAAACTCATCCAACACCCTTCATCTCAGACATGTGCTAGTATTGTAAACTTACCCTCAGATTAAAAATATTTTCATGTCATTAAGTGGTGGTGCTTGACTTTATTGTATTGCGAAGCACTGATGAGGAGCTTACATGTGGTGGTGGTGTGCTCCCTGCATGGAGCAGTAACATCCAGGAGCCAAACCACCTCATACTTCCCTGCACCTCACCACAGGGAAAGACCTTGATCTGACCCTGACGAAACACTGGCCTACCATGGGTGTAGTGGATCCCAGCAAGGTACTGTACTGTACCTGTAGGACAGTCCCATAGAAACAGTTGCTTTATTGTGGTTGATCAGGGTACCTTTCAGAACACTTTCCAGCACATCCACATCAACACAACACTTTTTCATTTATATGTTTGTCTGTCCACATAACTTCACATCAATGTAATACAGTATATTATTTTCAGGTCGATCCGGCACCTTCAGGAGGCCTCCCAGACAGACGGGAAGGCTGCCATCAACCTGCGGAAGCTGAAGCTGTTCCGTCACTTCTACATCATGATTGTCTGCTATATCTACTTCACTCGCATCATTGTTTATCTGCTTAAGGTTTGTATTAACCCTTTTACGATTTGTCACACCCCAAATGTATGAAGCACATAAGTATGGATGTTTATGACTGTGGGATGCAGTAAGGATTTCAGGGCATTGATTGGTGAGTGAATGAGTTTATTGACCATTTTATTGGGCAGAATTTTTCTTGTTCCTGTTCTGTCAGTGTTTTTCTTGCCATTTGGACCCTGTCTCACCCCAGCCTTCAGTGAGAAAAAAAGATCAGGATGATGATGATGATGATTATGATGATCACCCCTTCAGTTTTAATCATGAACCACATTTAAGTGAAATAAAGATATGGTAACATGTTTCGTCTCATTTCCACAGATGACAGTGCCATTCCAATATGAGTGGCTGGATGACATGTTCCGAGAAATGGCCACATATGTGTTCTTCGTCATGACTGGCTACAAGTTCAGACCTGCCACCAACAACCCTTATTTCCGTGTCTACGATGAGGATGAGGAGATGGACGAAGTGTATGTTTTTTTGTCCACAGAGAGAGAGTTTGTATATTTACACTATGATGTGCACAGAGTTAAAAACAAAAATGGATAAAAAGAGATACAGTACTTTCATGTAAGAACTTCCTATATAAATATTAACTACACTTGTTATTCCATCAGGCTGACTACCACAGGCCTTACCGAGGGCATCACCCATGTCAACCAGCACTCCAGCAAGAAGGCTAGCATGGAGGTGGAGGTTTTTGAGGACGAGGAGGAGGTTAACCTTCTCCATACGCAAGAATCATCACATGCACTTGACTGAAATTGAATCAGGGGTGGAGGGGAGGTGGAGGAAAAATAAATACTGTATAAAGCAAAACTAATTAATTGAAACTAGTTAGAAAATTTAGAACTTTATTTTAAAGACTGAGAGCATGAAAGTGTAGATATGCTTCAAATTTCTGGTACTGTATTTCTGAAGCCTTTGATAATGATAGAAAATGTATGATCTTTCTATATTGTTGCTAACTATACTCAGTTTACTTTCATCTGATAGAACTGGGCCACTCCCATAATTTGAATATCAAGTCATGGTTCCATGAAATTCAGTAAGTCAAAGTTATCGGGCAGGAATGAGTCTCCCTGGATACTAGTCAAATCTGACCTCACTTGACCATCACCTGAGCTGGAAGGGGTTAGGGATCATTGCCATATTAAAACAAACTTTCAATAAACTCTGTGATGTGGGATGATGGCAGATCAAATCTTACAGTTACTGGTATTCCATAAATGTGATCATGGTAGAACACTTCTGGTCTTTCTGTATCACTGCTGACTACAGTATTAGGTGGGATGCAGAATAATCACATGCAAAAGTGTTACAGGTAAAAATGATCATAAAAAATCTGGGTCATATTCACACCTTTGTGCACTCAGTTTTGATAATGCATCCATAATAACTTAAGTACCATGACTTACATTATTTTTTCTCCCATATTATCTCCAGGTTATTTTATTCAGCTTAGGAGAGAGGAATTACATCGAAGGAGTTAAATGTACGCTGGTGCTGGAGAGGGATGCCTTCAAATGGTCCTGTTATGTTTAGGCACTGGAGCAGCCCACTTATACTGTACAAACATCCCTGAGTCCCATCCTTGTCCCCCAAAAGAAAGATGGTGGACCGTAGGAAGAGAGCTACTTACAGTCTTTCACTGGGTTCATATTCAGTTGAGCTTGGGGTTGCATCTACCACCACGGCCACCACTGCTGCTGCTGCTATTCCTACTACTACTACTTCTACTACTACTATTACATGTAGTCTTGATTAACCCCTTCACTCTTAGAGATCCATCTTAAGTTAAATAAAATCATTCGGAGGTACCAAAATTAAATGTATGCATATACATTATTATGCGTAAATTAAAAATATGTATAGGCAATGATTATGCATAAATGTGATAGTTTATATAGTGTAGCATGGTAGCGTGGTGTTGGAGAGGGAGGCCTTCATGTGGTGGTTCTGATATTACGGCTGTGGAGCTGCCTGGTTATACAGGCATCCCTCATCTCCCTCCCTGTCACCCCAAAAGGAGGATGGTGAACTGCAGGAGGATGACAACTAAACCTGCAGTCCACTGGGTTCACATTTCAGATGAACCTAGGGTGACAACTACTACTATATATAGCATAGATTTGTAATGTTTGAACCTGTCACTTAACAACGTAAGATTATGTGTAGTATATGTAGTGTCATCTCTCAGTGTTAATAATCAGTACCTGTAATAAGTCTGGGATTCATTATAAATATCACATAACACCATAAGAGTAATGGTATAGCAAGTTTGTTTTCATCTGGGGGAACTGCACCACTTTGACAACTCAGATCTTTAAAATTTATGATATTTGTAGTCAGTATTGATTAGAACCTGGGAGGTGTTTTAAATATCACCCAACATCGTAATGGTACATCATCATCATTGTTGCCATTATCATCATCATCATCATCATCATCCTCATCATCATCCAACTTGTAGTCAGTATTTATTGGAATAGGTGGTGGTGTGTCAAATACAGAATCACCTAACAACGTATTAATATTGGTAGTCATACATCATAGGGCAACACTGGATTAGATGATGATCATGTCTCTTTCCTTAGGGAGGTAGAGTCCAGAATGAAGGGAAAAGGGTAAAGAATGTGCTAGTGGGAGAACTAGTCAACAGCATACCCAGTGAAATCAACCACACTCACAGACTCACCGTTCAGGCCACCAGCATCCTGGCTGCACCTCGTACACCATACACACATGGCCATCAGTCCGATAATTAAGTGAAAAATGGATGCCAGACCCTTAACACTGCAAATAATAACCCTCATTACATTTCTTTTGTTAGATGCCATAATCCCATAAGGGTTGGCCACAGACAAATCCTCTTTGCATTGCCCTGTTTTCTGCCATTTGGCTGCCCTCCCTCCAATTCACACACCCTCCCTCATATATTGTACAGTATCTCCATTCCATCCTTCCATCTCATTCTTGGTCTCCCATTCCACCTCACTCATATCCACTCTTCTAGTCAGTTTCTCATTCTCCATCATCTCCACATGGTGGTACCAACATAACTGGGTGTCTCTGTTGCTTGGTTATACAAACATCCCTCAGTTCCCTTGTGTT
The DNA here is from genome assembly GCF_032717465.1 of Coenobita brevimanus. Classification (NCBI taxonomy): domain Eukaryota; kingdom Metazoa; phylum Arthropoda; class Malacostraca; order Decapoda; family Coenobitidae; genus Coenobita; species Coenobita brevimanus. Next base: position 406,258 of record NC_137068.1, on the reverse strand, counting down.
CACCTAAAGGAGAATGATGGACTGCAGGAGGAGGGCAACTTCAGCCTGCAGTCCACCTGGTTTTACTACCACCAGTACTCTTGTGGTGTTAGGTGGTATATTGTAATACGTCTCTCTCTTATGGTCAGTTTACTGTATACTGATGCTTGTTTACACACTTGTGTAGATTAGAGAATCATGAGGTTAACTGTCATGGTTGGAACAACTCTAGTACACTGTTTCAGCTAATGGCAAGCAATTTTAATCATCTGAGTCATGGGAACCATTAACCTTCCAATTATCAGGACAACTTGAGTACTCTGTGCCAGCTAATGACAAGCAGTGTCATTCAGCAGAGTGAGTCATAGGAGCCTGGGAGAGTTAGTGCTGTCACCATTAACCCTCTCATGGTGGGAATAACTTTAGTACTGTATTTCTGCTAATGTCATTTATTTTTATTCTGCAGGGTGTGTCATAGAAGCATGAGAGTATTAACCCTCTTGTCCTGTATTCCAATTAATGTTAAATAGTTTTATTCAACGGATTGAGACAAAAGGGCCAGGAAGTTTAAGAATTGTCACCACTAACCCTCTCATCAAAGGGAATGCTCTTAGTACTGTGTTTGCAGCAACATCAGATAGGTTTATTTAGCTGAGACTGGGTCATAGGAGGCTGAGGATACATAAACTCAGTCAGTACAGTGATATCTTTAACATTTTGTTCTTGTCACCTCCAGATGATTTTATTCAGTTGAGAGCCTTTTCTAACTGGAGGGGTTTAGGTTTAACTTGCAGTAACTTCAGTACTACAGTGATATGCATTCCATTTTATCCTTGCTACCACTGGATAGCTTTGGAGAGGCTTTTAGGGGTTAAATATAGCTAGTATTGGCCCTTTCTATACAGATGGTGATGTTGGCAAGCAGTGCCTTCATGTGGTGGCACCAGTATAACCAGGCAACACCACTGCCTGGTTATTTAAACATCCATCAACTTCTGTCCCCCCAAGAGGAGGATATTGGACTCTGGGTAATGGGTAACTTTAGCCAGCATTCCACTGAGTTCATGTCCAAACTAGCTTGGGGTTGCATCTGTTTTGACTGCTGCTTGCTGTTGTATGTTTTTCATCTTAGGCATTTTGTATTTTAAGGGTTTTATTAAGGCTGTAATTAGCTTCCCCAGTTAAGAAAGACTCCTGAGCTGAATTAAAGCATGTGGTGATAAGAAGAAAACAGGAAAAATCACCACAGTATTTAAGGGGATAAGAAGCTTGCTGTATCATAATGCTGTATTATAATTTATTAGTGTGTCATCGGGAAGGACCATGCATTTTTAGAATTGTATATTGTAATTCATTGCATAAAGGTGTGCATATACTGTTTCATATAATTTGCATTGTATTGTAAATTAATTGTCATCCCATAACAAAATATGAATACCTTCCCAACACTACATAGAATGCTTATATAAAACATCTCCTCCTCCAGCAAACATTACCTTCCACAAATCCATACTCAAACAACCACCACAGCCATCCAAAACCTTCAGTCTAATAGCATACTTTGTGAAGCACCATCAGAAATTTATTTATTTGGCTTTCCTAGAGAGATAAGAATACATGTAGCCATACTACAAGACAGCATGAGTCTTTTAACACAACATTAGTAAAAGACCTTTGGGAGTGACTGGTTAAAGTTGTGGGTTTCCTGCCATACAGGTTCAAAGCCATATGATCCTGGAATTGCAACAGGAACAACAGTGATAACAGTACCAACACAAAATACAACCCACAGACAATCCACCATGCCTACACTGTAATTCAGTTCCCACACCACAACACAACTCATGCACCACACTATCACAGCACACTTGCTCACCTAACTTTCACAACATACTTCTACTTCATGCACATGACACCACAGCATACTTACCTCACTTACAACACAGTAATTTCTTGCTACTCAGTCACACCACATATTCCTTCAAGGTAACCTATAACAGTATATTTCTGGCATTGCCCATCTGATGTGGCCAAATTTCTGCACTTCCTTGGGTTCACATCTAGATAAACTTGGGACAGCAACAGCAAAAACAAGAACAGTAACAACATTATTCCCACAGTAAGAAAGTTCAAATTTAACCCATGCATTGTGTTGACATCTTGTTAATTTTGTCTCCTTACTGCCAGACAGGTGCTGACAAGCCTATACATGGTGGCATATGGTACCCTGGGTGGAGCAGCTGCAGCATCCACCCAGTATCCAATCCTCCCCATATTTTCCTGCTCCTTGCTGTGGGAAGCACCTTGGTCTGATCCTGATGAGGCACTGTCTGCCACAAGGGGGGTGCTGGATCCCTACATGGTGTATATACTGTACTGTTTACACAACCTTGTAGGAGCAGGTGCTTACCTGTGGTTGACAAGTTTGCTTGGCCAGACAGTGGGGGGGAAAAAAAAAAAAAATAATAAACTAGCTCCCTGGTCTTTGTCGAATAATAAAGGAAGAATGTAAGAAGTGTCGAGATATTAATTACAAGATAAGTCAATAGTGTAAAGCACAAGGGTGAAGTATACTCTTGAAGTTTCTTGTATATATTTGAACTCTAGTCTAGCTGGTGATTGCTTTACTATAATGTATGACAAAAAAAATATATACGTATATGAACCATCTGTGTTTACATTCTGAAACTGGTGAGCATGTTTGTTGGAAAGACATAGATCAAGAAGTGAAGGTGCATTGTGTGTTGATGTGGGTATGATTGACAGCTGGAGGAGAAATAGAGATGTTTTGGTGGCAATATGGAATGTGCAACTAGAAGACTGAGTTTGAGGGGAGGAAGGGGGGGAGACAAAGGATGAGGCGTGAGAAGGGTGGGTTGGAGAGGACTGGGTGAAATGGAGGCAATTTATGGCCATCCCTTACAGGATTAAGGCAACTGGCTGTAAATGTTTTATCAGATTTCAGTTGCACTTAAAAAGAGGCCCTGCAGAAATTAATGCCTTAATTTGTTTAAGAGTGTAGCAACCTCTAAATTAGCTTATTCCATTTCAGCAAACATATTTAGCAGTAGTCCCAGGTTAATTCACATTAATGATCTCTTATGTCACCCATAATCCCATCCATTCATATGCAGATGACAACACTTAACGGTTCATTCACACTTAATCATCCATTCACAAAGTTTAGTGTCTCAAAACTCACAAATCGGTACAACCGTCTACTTACCTAAGATCACTGAATGGGGACAAAATAACTGTCATTTAATGCTAGTAAAACCAAATATATACAGTTTATCAATACAGGTAGACATATTGCCATGTTCCTATATTACCATCAATGCTACAAATTCTAATCTCCAAAAGCTTTGAATTCTCGGTGTTTCATATAATGACAGCTGGACCTCTCACTGCAGATCCCTTGCTAAAACCACCTTAAAGAAACTAATCATTGTACAGAGTTTGTCGCTTTACTAAAGAGCAGTTAGCTATAGTTTATAAGTCATGTGCTATTGTTTGTCATGTGCACTCATTTGTAATATTGCTCACCCTTGTTGAGTGGATGTGGGGAGGTTGCACTAAAGCAAATAGACAAATCAGAACAAAGGTGTTAGAAATATTAATAACCCTGCCATTACAAATAAACTACCTACAGGCAAGGAATGTTGCCTTCCTTGCATTGTTTTAGATACCTTAGGGCAAATGGACAGATGAAATTAAATCCATTGTGCCACCTCTCCATGCATTCACTTGTGCTACATGGGCATCTGGTAGCACTCATAACCGAATTATTACACTACCATATTGCAGAACTTTGCCTGTCGAATCTTATTGTCCGAACTGCATCTCTCTGTAACTCTTCCTCATCGTTGTTTCCCCGTAAACTTAAAGCTACAGTTGTTTAAGTCCCACTGTTAGATTAATTATGTGAAAATCTGATTTATAGTTATTTTTACTTCATGTTAAAAAAAAAAAACTGGGTAGACTAGGCTGAATCTGTTTAGTCCGTCCTCGAAAGAATAGGGAGGTAGTAGTATATTTAAACAAGTAACTACCCAGTTGTGTCACGTACGTAAAAAACTCAAGTACCAATATGTTCAAGAACCTTTTAAATGCGTGCTTTCATAATCTACCATATTAATGTCCAGTCCTACTATATACTGCATAATAGAGCATTATATTCTATCCCCAGTCTAGCATTGGGTTTTTGACTTTCGTATCGGGTGATTGGGCTATGTAGATTTAAGTTTGTTGATCCTCAGATGGGAGGTGTGTACTTTTTTCCTCGTTTTGTGTAGTTTCCCCATTAAGCTGAGAAAGGGGTTATCTCTTTAACCTTGGTCAAATCGGCCCTCCAGTATTTGTAGACATGGACATAATCTCGAAAGAATGGAATTATCCGATAGGATGGAAATAACTGCACTTTTAGTTTTCCTTATAGACACAGATTTATTCGCAGCTTAACAAATACCATATTAAATACTAGTACTTAACTGTCAATTTAATTTCATACTTACGAAGTGGTTTTGCTTGTCAAGGCACTAGCAGGGAAGACAATTGCTCTACTTAATAGAAGACGTTGCTGCCATTACACGATAGGCTAGGCTTGAAAGAATCGAGAGCCTTTCATATCAACTGAAATAGTAATTCAGAGAAAGTTCACTCTTCTCATTCGTGTCACTGTTAACCAGCTGATTGGATATATAACTTCACTGTCAGGAAATGCCTTCTGTCTTATCCAGCTGTATCAAATACCTCTGGATACGTTGTCAGTAAGACCCCGCGTAAAACCTAATTAGCATCGTATAGCAGTTTAGCTTAGACAGGTATCCATGCAACACCTAAACTCGGAAGAAATTCTTGCTAGCGATTTTGATCCTCCCACATCTCTTCGTAATATACATCAAAACTTTCTCCGGTTAGTAGAATCCCAACATCACTCCTGGTCAATCAAGACTCTCGCCTTCCGCCCTGTTCACGCTTTCACGAGAAGGTACCAATCAATTTCTCTGGTACTCTTGCAGTCTGTGGGAAGAAAAATGCAAGTTAATTATATTTTGCAATTAAAAAAAAAAAGTAATATGAATCATAATGACCAAGAACATGAAATAAATAATAAACTTAAAACAAATCACTTTCTCAGCCACAAAAATAGCGTTGAATCAGAACATAGAGCAATTGCAGTAGATGTGGTTCTTGGTCTATCCGTTCCTGTTCTGCCTTCAGTGCTACCGCCCCAGTCACACATCAGCTCTGATGGAATGCAACAACCAGTGAGTCAAAGCTTCAGAGGATTCAGTTCGTTAGGCTCGAATTGACAAAATTAGTTCAAACTAGAATGGAATGCAATGGCTGGTGAATGATATGGCAGGACATTGATTAGTTATTATAAAAGTAAAGTTATTTACCAAAATGTGAAACAATATCTTGCATAAAATTTATCAGAAAATATCAGTGAGAAGAGGGATTTGGTAATAAATGCTGAGATTTGGTAATGAGTCACTATCAATAATCAAATGTGGTATTGTCATTATTCACCCCCCGCCCCATTCAAAATGCTGGATCAGGGCTTGGCCAAAGTTTTAATGAAAGGATTTATTTTTGTTCTGCTGGAATCTACCAAAATTAGTTCAATAACGCAGGAACACATGAACCCCCCAAAATTAACCCCAAACTCCTAATCAGGCGAATCCATGTTATAATCACGAAGAAATGGAAAGGATGTAAAGCCCCACTATTGTCTTGCTGCCACTGAGATAAGGCAAATAAGCTCCTACCCCCCAAAAAAAAAAAAAAAAATAAAAAAAAATAAATCTTTGTCTCGTTAATGACCTATAGCCAGACTGACCCTGCAGCCATTAATATTAGTAGTGTTAGCATTAGTATTATTATGTGCTGTGGTAGTAATAGTGTTAGTTGCAATCTGCTCATCTGACCGTGAACCCAGTGGACTGCAGGCTGATAGTACTCTCCTACAGTCCACCATCTTCCTTTCAGGGGATATGGAGGGAGTTGAAGGAAGTATGTTAGGACAGGGCAGTGGTTCCAGCCGGTTATAACGGTGCCACGACCTAAAGGCGTCCCTCCAGCACCTTCAGAGTATTTTTCCTGGATGGAAACATTGTAAATGTTTAAATAATGTTGTATTGGTGTGGTGCCTGGTGGTCTAGTGGGGTAGGGTGCTCCAGGCGGTTGAAATCGCTCATCTAATGCCACTAAGGCGATTTTGTTTATATCTTAAGTGTGTGGTAGTTTGGGGGGTTCATCATCCACTCAATGTAGTACTGCCTTCAGATGACTGAGTGAGAAGCAAATGGTTTCCTGTAGGCCAGGAAATCGTTTAGTACGTTGGGTGGTTACCATATAGGCAGATGACGCATAGTGGTTTAGTAAATTAAGGTACCTGTCAGATGGAACCCGTATTGGTGTAAATCTGGGCGATGTTTAGGTTTTATTGTTCGCTACTTAGGGATGAGGGAGGCCGGTCCCCCTATCTTTAAATGTCAGAACTGAGAACCCTAGTCTTGGGCCCCTACACATGATGGGGCAAGATAGATGGATAGGTAAATAGATATATACATAGTAGTAGTAGTAATTAAGTTATAGTAGTAGTAATAATCAGTAGTAGTAGTAATCATCATCATCATCATCACATCATCCGGACCTCTAATAATAAATAAACTACTATGCCAATGTAATAAATCTTCGAACATTGTACGAGCAGGGAAAGGAGGTGGGAGGGGGATAGGTGGAGAGGAGGAGGGAGAAGGAGGAAACGAGTGATGGTGGTGAGATAGAAGAGGGTTGGAGGAAAGTAAGGGAGGAGAGGGAAGGAGAGAAAGAGTTAAGGATGAAGGATGGAATGAAGGCAGGCAGAAAGACATGACGGAAGGCAGGGAAGGAAGAAAATAGGCAGGCAAGAAGGAAGGAAGGGAGGGAGGCAAGAAGAGAAAAGGGAAGGAGGGAGGGAGGGATGGTGGTAGCCGGCAGGAGGAGAATTGAAAGAAGAAAAAGTCAGGGAGGAAGAAAGGACGGCAGGCAGGAAGGAAGAAAGGCAGGCAGAAAGAAAGAAAAAGAAAGGGAGAGGGAGGGAGATTGGAGGTATTTTTGCCGGCCTTCGAGAGAGGAGGAGGAGTGGAGGAAAGAATGGAGAATAGAAATAGGTGCTTCGATGCCCCCTGTGCCACTCTAAAGTAGCAAGAACAAAATTAATCATCACTGAATATTCTAGAACGACCAGAAAGCAAGGGGGGGAGGAGGGAGGGGGGTTGGAGGTATTTTTGCCGGCTTTCGAGAGTGGAGGGATGGAAGGAGGAAGAGGGAGGGGGAGGGGTAGAGGCAAGTACGAAGAATTAATCGCTAAGAAACAGATGTAAGCTCTTTACGACCCCCAGACAACGACGTCAATATCATCATCATCATCATCATCATCGTCATCACCACCACCACCATGGAATATTCTAGAACGGCCAGGAAGCGAAGGGGTGGGAGGGGAGGAAGGAGAGAAATGAGGGAGGGAGAAAGGGAAAGCAAAGTAAGAGGGGTCGGAAGGAAGGGGGGGGAGGAAGAGAGGAAGGTGGAGGAGGAAGGGAGAGGGGGGTTGGAAGGGGAGAGGGAAGGATGTGGAGGGAGGGAGGAGGGGGAATAGAAGAAAGGTGGGGGGGGGAATGGAGAGAAAGAGGGGGGGCGGGGTGAGGAGGGATGAAGACCGGAGAGGTTTGCAACTTGCCGGCTCGTGGTTCAGTGTAGCGTTGCTTCTCGTGGGGTGAAGACGCTCTGCTCCTGTGGTAATTTATTTTCCTGTTTCCGTACATTTAAACATGTTTATACTATTAATAATTATTTATCTTGATAATGTGACCATTTTGAGGTATATATAATTCGCTGGGATGAATAAAGTCTTGTAAAAATTAAGATACAAAATTTTCGCACCCCGAGACTTTTTAAATAGTGTCCTGCGTAGGTTGGGTATGGTTTGCCGTAGCTAATTCAATTTGGTAATTGGTTTGATATGCATACTATTCATTTTTAGTAACTCGTGCTTTTATTTACAGATTGTGATAAGTGTAGCGTTTGAAAATAGCGTGGTGGTGTAGTGCTGGGATGTTATGGTTCCAGCCTTCAAGATGGCGCAGATTTAACAGGTTGGTTTTTCCCATGTTTTTGTTTCCTTGATTGATGCAGCCGCTATTGTCAATATTAATAGGATTTTTGAATTATTGCAATAAAATAGCTTGGTCATATCAGGAATGAGTAGGGTAGAGGTGACGTATAGGGTGGCGCATTACTGGTAGTTTAATGGATCTTTATCGTTTTTATAAATTCAGAATCGTTCGCCATTGGAAATAGTTAATGCGTTAATTAGATGGTGTAACAGTAGCCAGAGCGGAAACTTCAGACTTTATTACCTAATATACATGTTTATACACTAATTAGCACTTACAGGTTTAATGTTGAGAGTATACAGCTGTTTCTGAATGTGATGTCACCTAGTTGTTAGTTTTTGCTGGTATATAAGTACTAGTATGATAACAGTGCAGTATTTTTCAGTGGTGGTGCAAGGTTTTCAATAGCAACCATGGAGACTTGTTCCTACTTCACAATCCTTGAATTTTTTGTAACTAGTAAGAGTAATTTTTGCCCAGAAATGTAACTTCACATGCAGCCTGTAAGAATAATTTACGAAAGACTCAATTTCATGACATAAATTGGAATAATCTAATAACCAGTCACTGCTGCCTCAAAGTTAAAGACCTGGAATTTCATGGAATCAGTAACCAAGGAGATTACATAAACGAAGGCTTTTTTCATGCAGTGAGGACCCAAGATTTCTCACCTTGCTATTTAAGTATTTGTATGGTTTGGATAGAGTACTAGATTATATAGTAAGAATTTACAAAAATTCCATTGGTAAATACTGTTACCAGTAATTGGACTGCTTGTACATGATAGTCTGTTAGTTCAAGGAATTAATTTATGCAGCAGATTCATAGGACTAACAAATTTATTGCAGTGTAAAGAAACGGGGAGCTGTAGTAAGTATGGTAATGTTTAAAGACCTCATACTTTGCTGTTGTCTTTTTTCCTAATGCATTATCATACACTTCAACATACATTATCATAACATAAATGCGCCAGCATGCATGCATCGGCCTTGTTCACCAAAAGGCGGCTTTGCACGCTGCTTGATATCTGGCAGCTTCCCAATTCTCTTAATCCTGAAGTCACTGACCTTGTCACAGGTGATTTGGTTCACCTTTAACAACTGTACCCCCAACGTTGTTGAGCCAGAGCTGGTAAAAAGTGGAATTTACGACTAGTGCATTTCAACCCCCAAACTCTCCTATAAATGGCCTACAAGGTATAAAAATATTTTGTTTATAAAAATAATAGTGAAATGTGTAGTATATATTTAGTAACTGATGCTTGTCAAAAATCTTGTCGTGACGAATAATCTTGGTTTCCATATGTTGATGAAGGGTGGTTGGTAGATAATGAAGTGATATGAATAGTGCACGTAGATATGAGGAAGAATTTTCTCGATCTTGTTTTATAAAGGTTCCTGCATGCTTGTATGCATTGGCCTCGGTCACCTAATAGCAGCTCTTCACGCTGCTTGATCTCTGGTAGCCAATGGTGGCTCTCCACTTTCTGATTCTGAGTTTTGTGTGAAAACTGCTTTAATGGGGTGTACATTGTAGGCCCCATGCTTACCCGAACATGAACCTGGTAGACTGCAGGCTGGTCTTGCTCCTGCAGTTCCATCTTACTTTTGGGGGACAAAGATAAGGGGTATAACAAGTTAGAGAAATGGTTATATTGGTGGTGCTGTGTGGAGATGCCTCTGAATTGGCGTAATGTAGAACCAGATAGATTGCAGGCTGAATTTTTCTCCTGCAGCCTTCCATCATCTTCCCTTTTGGGGGATAAGTTGGAACATAGGTGCCATGAAAGCCATAATCAGTGCCACCACATGAAGGCATACCGCTAGTTTCTGTACCTTTTCTGATTTTTATTATAGGGATAAATGCATCAATGGGCTATTTGTCATCTTTTTATGACAGTGCAATCCCCAGAATCCAAGGCAAGATGTTCAAAAATGTTCAAAAATTTCAGATCCTTACAGAAAAATATATATTTGGCCCAGTTCTTTCCAGGGTCTTGTATTTATATTGCTAGTCTACTGCAACTCAAATAAGCTGGACGAAATTGAACAAAGTTTGATTTCCACGTTTTTCAAATGTCCCCTTAGATGTATGCTATTGAATAGTGCAGGTTTTTAATCCTGGATCGTCCAAATGGTAGTGGGATATTAAGCAACAGTGAATAAAGGGAATACCAGTTACTGTAGTTTGGTATCTGTTTAACTGTTGGTATTGATAGTTCCTCCCCTCCCCCTGGTTTGGTTTTCTTGAAGCCTTTTACTCTCATTTTGTAATTTTGGAATTGGACTGTAAATAAATGGGTGACTAATTTGGTGTCTTTTTCAGTACCTCCACACCCATGACTCGGCTGCACATACGACCATAACCTCGAGCACTGCACGTACCACCACAACCACAGCCGTAAGTGCAACCACTACTACTGCAGCTCATCGATCCAGGGGAGGCTGTCTGCTGTTTATATAAAGGTGAGGGCCTTTTAACATTTAACGTGATACCGTAAATGAGTTTAAATATTTGTAGCGTTAAAGATTTATTCATTTAAGTTTAAGATCAGTCTGAAAGGTTGTTTGATTATCCAAGGGGGGAATCTGGCTCTGAATGGTTTATGGAAGATTGTCATGGAAGGATAATTTGTTCAGGCAAAGGGGTGAAAAGATTATTTTATCAGCTAAGGTGAAAGAATTGTTAGGAGGAAGGGGAAGGTAAGGGGGAGAAATCAGGCTGTGAATGTTATTTGATATGGTAAGAGGGAGAAAATTGGGGGGGAACTGTTGTTTTTAGAATGGAAAATCAAGATGGGGAAGGGAGACAGGGATGTGACAGAGCTGATTGGTCGCTAAGAGGGAGAAATTGGCCTGTAAATGGGATATAAGCATGTGAAATTAGGTTTTTCTATACTGTAGTGAAGTGGAAGTGGCCAGTGTTCAGTCCCTAGAATAAGTTTAATCCTGCTGTCACCAGACTATTTTACCATAGTTTAGAAACTTGTGCTGAATGTTTAAGGTGGCATGTAGCACCTCCAGTTTGAAAGTTAATGAAGAATAGTCACCAAATGGCATGAACAAAAATCTCTAGGATCATAATCACTAAATGGCTGGGGAAAATAATCTCATGGCTCAGTTTTAAGGAGTTCTTTGATTCAAAGCAGTGGGGAAATGACAGTCATGGCTCTAGTACCTTGGCCGTGGGGGCTTGGATAATGTAGACTGATGAAGGCAGATATATAATAGGGTTGGGGGTCATTCTGTGGCAGACACTTTAATCAGTATGGTAGTTCGCCCTTATCTGCAGTGGTACAATCCAAGACTGCCAGTGGATACCTGATACCTGTAAGTAGTACCGAACCCTGCATAAACACTTAAAGGAAGCACTTAACAGCTTCTTTTTGGCATATTCGGATTGCCACTATCCCTACTTTTGCGCTTTGGGGCTGTAAAGTATAAGGATAATGAGTGGGTTGCGTGTGCATTATCTTCTCATGCTTGTAGAAAGAAAAGTTTATTTTTCGGTAAGTTTTTCATATTTTTAGCAACGTACTGTTCAGCAGTCATGAATAGCAAGCATCTGTGTTTAATAATGGAACGAGAAGCTTATGCATCTTGACATCGTTTACTGTGGTGGACTGCCGCACCATCGTGACGTTTGGGGAGGTGTAGGGGGGTTGCTAAGTTCACCAGGGAAGTGCCTTGCCCACCAGAGTGTTGTTCCGACATCTTTAAATTTTATTAATTTTAAATAAAACATTTGTCATGATTAAGTGATTTTGGATAGGGGAATCGGAGACACTTCAACCAGGCAAAAATTTAGAATATATATATATACTGTATATGGTTAACACTCAGTGTAGTAAATGGTTTCCAGGGTACAGGAAACTTTGGTGCATCCCTACGTTGAGTGGATGGTGGGTGCCCCCTATTGACCCTGATGAGTTCATTTTGCACCCAAAGTGGGGACATTCACAAACTGTTGCCATTGATGCCGGATAATTAATTAGGAACTGTCAACCACTGCCAGCTTGCAGAGCCATATATTTTATAAAATTCCTTCCTTGATATTTGTTGAGTATATAAAATAATCTGTATTGTAATGAGTGGTTATTAAACCAGTTATATATATATGGTATGTGATTTACTCAGTAAATTACTGTAGAACAGTCAATAGAATATGTAAAACTACTATTGTTACTTTAGCATTCATCACATTCCTAGTTTGGTCACATGTTTAATGAAACATTTAGTTATCAAAGATTTTTGATCTGGCAAATGCTTAAGAGGATGTACCAACTTATAAAAGACAGAAATTATGGAACGAAAATCATGCGAAGACGAAGGCACTGAATGAAATCCAAAGTGCCGTCACCTGGGGTGACTTTAGATGTTTTAGAGGGTTTTTTGAACCTGCTGCAACCTATTTGGGACCAAAAACAGATGTTAAGTACTGCATATGTGCGTGAGACAGTAATCTCTCGGTACTTAGCACGAAAACCTCAGTAGCTCCATTATTGTGGAAAAAAAATAGTTTATAGGTGTCCGAAGTAACCCCCACTTTGGGGTGAGTTCGGACAGCCCTGGGGTGACTCTGGACATATCTTTAAAATACACAGAAACAAGCCTCTAGTAGCTCAGTTGCATTTCCGGACAAGTCTGGGGGGGATTCGGACACCATGGGAGTTAAAAAAATGCTGCAAAAGACTACAGAGCAACTGATTTGAATATTTTGATGTAACTGTTGGTGTGTTCGAAGAAAAGAATCACTGACAATATTAACAAGAAATTTACAAGCTGATGGGCTCCTTTAAGTACAGTATTAAAGAAAAAGCATGAAACTAGACTGCAAGATTGTTTTTATGCTAATCGGCACCCAACAATGCAGGGGATTTTTTGTAAAATGAGACATTTTCAGAACTTACATAGGATGACACAAGACTATTGGGATTACAAGCCTGTCTTATAGTTTAAGGCACTACTATGAGCTTGAATATAAAAAGAACACATAAAAATGTAACAGGAACTTTAGTTTGAAGGAAAATAAATGGACAATAGTGGTTTGGCAGAGGAAAAAATATATATTTTAAGACATCAAAAGTTATATAAATATCGCTTTTGAGAATAAACAAACTAAACCAAATAATATCTCCTCTCAGACAAGAAAAATGAAAAGAATATACCGTATGTTCGTCTCAGACTTGAAAAATGAAAAGAATAACGTACTGTGCACCTGGCATTATGGTGATTTAGTGTGGCCATGAATTAACAAAGGTAAAAAATCATACGTTCTTATTTGTCCATGAGTGATTCCTAAGTACATTACAATATCTGACTCGTCTATGACAGATTTCATCACCTGTAATGTTAGAAGTGACAAGTACGTTTTTTGTACCTCTGACATGTTTTAAGAATCAAACTTTCAATGTTGGCATGACATGTATGACTATAGCTACAAAATATATCTTTTCTGTTCTCATCTGAGATTTGAACAAGTACCCATTCATGTAGCATTGGAGTACGTTGCACATCTGTCTCTAGTTAAGCTGTAGTGTCCAAAGTCACTCCTTTAAATCTCCAAAATTCATACACATACTCACATCATGTATTGACATTTAAAGTACAGATCTTGACCCTCTTTCTGTTTGCCTTCAAGATAGACATTAACACCAACCTGTGAACCTGTAGAATCCTGCTATGTAATATGACTCATTCCCACCAGAGAAAGTTTTGCAGTTGTAAATTTTTGCAAAAATTTAAGTATTTTCTGCACTAATTAAAATTCACCACTGAAACATTAGCCTAGAAAGAGACAATTATATGGAAACTGTACAATTCCAATGCAACGTTTTGCTGTGAAAAGAATTATTTGTTTCTTTTAGCAATGGTGTAGCATATAAACTTTGTACCCCAATAATGTCCGAATTTACCCCATGTCCGATGTCACCCTGGTTTACGCTACTGAAGTTTTCAGGAAGATAACAGAACTTGACATGGGCCTGTGCATACTGTACAGTGTTCATTTGATTCCTGTAAATAATCTGAAGTGAAATAACATCGTAAGTATTATATATAGACGGAGTATATGTTTGAAAGTGTTACTTGATTAAAACTAAAACATGTGAATGGGAATGTAATTGGTTTGAAGTTACGAAGAATAATTGTCCCGATGTTTAGACGGTTAGTTTTAATTATTCCTCGCCACTTTATCGTAATGAAACTTCTCCCCATTTTGATTAGTTATGTAAGTAAAAGTATACCTATGAACCAAGTGATAAAGGAAGTATTGACCAAACACTGGTTTTGTTGACTGCATTTTTTATATTTCAAATGATCAGATGAAGATGGCAACTTTTGAGAGTTTGTGAATGCACTTATTACCATGTTTCATAATCTGTTGCAGCAAAAATTGTGAATACAGTAATCAGCAATAAAATACAAAAATGTGCTCTGTGGCTGGTAGTGCACAGTGTGGTGAATGACTTAAGCACCCATACCTTGCCCTGGGTAGGGTTTGGCCAGGTCTGCTTAAGTTCACTAACCCTCTGCAACTGATAAAGTAACTATTGTACAGCATGGATATGCTGGACGAAGGGATGATTCACCTCCTGGGCGGGATGGCGTGAGATTTCATCACAATACTCACTGGTGCGCAGTTTAAAGGTTAACTATTCGTTTCTGTAATTTGCCATTAAATATAATCAGACTGCAGGTAACTGAAATGGGATAACATACGTGGATAAGGGGTGACCACTGTTTAGGGCAAGAACGATATTTTCATGCTACTCTTAAAACACAAGAAAAATCTTCCTTAAGTTGCATAATATAATCTGGTGGCAGCAAGTTTAAACTAAATAGAACATGACCTGCATTGTCAGTATAGCCTGAGGACCTTTGCCCTTGCCCAGTTTTATTCAACTTGGGATATCATGTACTAGTATGTTCTATGCCTAGTTAGTGAAGAGTATAGTTGGTAGTGTTTGAAAGTGTGGGGTATAGGGTGGCTTTTTTGTGTATATCGAGTTTAAGGGGTGATTGGCAGATGTCTAGGGCATGCTTGGGGGTTGTAACTGTACATAGGCCTATTTGATGAATTTGGCTGGTTAGTATGGCATGAAGCTCATTTGGACATGATTCTAGTGAAGCTGGATATTGACTTTCTGTAGCAGTCTTCATGAGGTTATAGGTATACCGGTAACTTGGTAACACCACTGCTGTTATTTCGATACCATCACATACAAGGCTCTGTACAGCTGTAAATAAATGAAGTCAGAATGGCAGGAAACGTTTGCAAATGTATGAAATTGTTGAGAAAATGTGTTGGTGACACTCTCAGGGCTGTGAAGGCTTGTGTAGGCAGGGCACTTGCCATCCACTTAGTGCTGCCTACAGGTGGCAGGGCAAATGGTTACCTGTTCATGAATTTTAAGAAGGCTCCAACATGCGTGTGTGCATTGGCCTTGGCCACGTAATGGTGGTTGTTTGTGGTGCTCAGTGTCAGTTAGCCTTTATATTCAGGTCATTATCCCAAAGGTGAAAATATGATCTCATCCCACATCTTCTTTGGTCTGTTGCAACCCTACCCTGTAAGACCTGTAACCCTGGAAATTTTCAGCATTGTGTGGTAACCATATAACTGCTCCTGTTGGATGCAGCTCATAAGGGCTTCCACCAGATGGGTCATTGGGGTTTATTGCTCACATAATGCCATTCAGTGACATACTGAGGAGGTCATCTTTGCCTTGTATGTTGTTGGTTTCATAAACGCTGTTGTGCATCTGGTCAGGTGGCCTGTCTGGCCCAAGAAAGGTTTTGGGTTTTGTCATATAAGAGGATGGGTATTAGTTGTCAGGAGACAAGTTCTGTGTTATCTCATGGTGGCTTTTCTTGCTGCTCAGTCTGAGTCTTCCTGTGATAGTCAGTATGCTTGCATGTCTGCTTCAGCCACCCAATGGTGGCTGTCCACGCTGCAAAATCTGCCTCCGTATAAAGTCAACTGGCATGTATGCATAGGTCACCTAATGGTGGCTCTCCACCATGCTTTATCTGACATCCACCCTGTTGTCTCGCATCCCTGAAGTCTGACCGTGTCCTAGGTCTTTCAGTCTGCCTCGTTCAATCCTACCCCAGATATTCACACTTCACCATCTAAACCCCAGGTGTCATCCACCATGCTCTTGACAAGGCCAAACCATGTCAACACAGCTTTGAGTAGTAGCATAGTTGAACACTCATGGGCTCTGGTCTGTTGGAGGGGATAAACTTTTAGCATGTTAAGGTCATAAATCAAGGTGATAACCTTTAGTTTTGTTGCTGTTAGTATATTTTAGTCTGTATGCTCCCTCTCCTTTCTTCGTTTTTCCTCTACCTTCTGCCTGTGTCTGTTTAGCTTAGTTTTTGAAAGTGTCACTAGCAGAGATTGGTCTGAAGTTAGACTAAAATTGGATAAGGGTTTAAATTGAGGGAAGGAATCTTGTATTGGAGGGGTTTATAATGTGTAGTTAAGCCTTCCAGCTGAAGTAGAGTACCATATATCCTAAGTTGAATAAAACATATGGTAGGAAAAGAAGACAAAGTAAGATATCCTCCAGGTCAGTGAGTTAGTAATTAACATGTTATGTATTTGGACTATCAGACAGGTTTGGTGGAAGGACTTTTAACATAAAATTACAGATAAATGGGCAAGTATGGTAACTAATTTTGGAGAATCACGATTTTGAGTAATGTTACGCTGTTTCACCCTAATGAAAATGTCCAGCAGAACCCCTTCCCCACAATCTGAGCATTTCCCATTTTGGCATTGTATATTTGTCAACTTGAGTTGTACCATTGCCAATCCCAGTATTCCTAATCCCTTTCAAGTTAGTTGTCATGTGTAAATGGACAGAATAACTCATTTGTACCTCTGCAGACTCGTGCAACGACAAATAATACTTAAGCTATGAAAGAACCTAATGTCAGCTATATGGGGTTAATGTCAGCTATATGGGGTCACTTGATTTTAGACTCCTAGTTCCTTCAGAATTATAATGACTAATGTTCTTTTTTCTTTATTTTCAGGTATGTGAAACAAGTTTGGTTGAGGATGAGTTACAAGATTTAGTCCACTTGTGTATGTGACACTGCATTAAATTGCAGGATTTTTTGATGTAAAGTTGTAATAATTTCACATAAACTTGACCCAAAGATGCCACGTTATTCGTAAATGTTTAGAAATGTTAATCTAGTACAGTATTACAGTAAAGCTAGAGATGAAGTAAAATTATAAATGTACGTACAGGAAATAAGTTGCCAAGTGAAAAATTAGGGAAAAGTAGAGGTCCAAGAACTAGTTTTATATACAGATAGTCCTCGTTTGTCCACTTTCATTTAAAGTACAGCCAGTTTTTGTTCTGCTGGCCCCAGGCTTATCAGAACCATGTTGTCCTTTTGCAGTGAGTATTGATTTAGGGAGACAAATACTTGTTTATTGGTCTCCCAGTAATATCATTGGCAGAACAGCCCCCCCCCCCAGCAGTTAAAATTTGGTCTAATTTTATTGAAAGTTTAGCTGATATTGCACTGAACTAGTTTCTGTTGGCAGTTGAGGAGAAAATACTGTGTAATAAAGGTGGTCAGCATATGGTGCAATGAGTTGGTGGCTATGTGCTTTGTGAGGACAGTGAGTAGACATAATTGCAACCCTGGCTGATGATTTTGTGAACCAAGTGGATTTCAGGTTTATCCTGCAGTCAGGTGTGCTCCCTACATGTCAATAAGTGGGTTGGTGGAGGGTTAGTGCCCCTCTGTAAAACAAATAACTCAACTGGCCACCAGTTACAGGATTATGGCCTCTGGCAATAGTCAGTTGTCCTAATAGGGGATAGGTAATTGATGTTTGAGGCACAGGAGGTGCTCAAAAATCAGTGGCCCCACATGCAGGTGTTGCTTGGCAACACCTAGCAGACATTACGAAAGTTTATAGACTGGTAATGTAGAGCAGTCCCAACAGGCAGTCCTCTGTATGGGGTATGGTTAATTTGTTGTCAGATGCTGAGATAAATTAGTGGCAACCCATGCAGGTGTTATCAGACAGTACAGGCAAAAAGGATGTATAAAGTAGATTGCTAATGTATAGCAGCCACTGAACTCTCGTGTAATATATGGACCACCCTGTCATTTAGTTATGTATCTTGAAAACGAGGACAGTCTGTATAGGTAATTTATATTTAATGATTTTAAAAAGTCAGTGTAATAAATGTATTGGTTATATAAGTGTATTTGAAAAATTTTAAATGCAAGGAAACTATATTTCTCGCCTTTACAAGACTATTGTAGAATTGGTTTAAAATTGGATAGGCACATCCTTTATAGTTAAAAATAAATTGACGTAAATATCATTAATGTTCATACCTACCAGAATAAGAATGAGGAAATATTGGAATCAAATTAGTGTTGGTGGAAATTGAGGAAGGCTTGGTATGATTTTAGAAAGAATTGATCATGAAGCAACTTTAGTTATTAGTTCTGATGTAAAGCTGGCTTTGTGGTCCAAATATTGGAGATCGTGCTCACTAAGACAAATGATAAGGACTGAAGTGTCATTCTGTAATGTATCTTTAAATTAATGCTTTGGGTTTTAATACTTGGCACTTTGACTTTAATGATACTTGGGTAATGTACTAGTGAATAATGTTCAAAGAATGGGTAATACTGTAGAGTCCATAGCAAGATAAAAAAGTACGGTGGTTCATAAATTCCAAAGCCAACCTCTTCTGGAATGGGCGATGTTCTTGCAATGTTTTATAATAGCAATTTTTGTAAGAAATTTTGGAGTTAGCCTTAGCCTCGATAAACCAGAGAATAGAAGGTGTAATAAGAATACAATTGTCTTGTTGCAGTAGCAACAATAGTAAAGTAAAATCCAGGGTGACTTAATTGAGGAGGTTTACGTCTTCATTTAATAAGGCATTAGTGTAGTGTTAAAAGGCGAGAAATACAGTAGTTCTTGTGACTATATTTTGTACTTTTTGGAAGCATTTATATAAGCAAGTGAAGGTGGTGCATCAAGCTTTCACAAGTTATGATGCAGCATCCTTTACTTGTCAGATATGGTGAATCTATGGTCCTATTTTTGGAAGTTATATTGAAATGTGAGCTTGTGTACACCTTTGCAATCTTGTTTATTTGGACAGTATTGTCTTGGAAGACTGAATTGCATGGGCCAAGGTATGTTTCAACTGTTAAGGTATAGTAAAGCCTACTTTGGTAAACTGAGAAAGTTGATTACGTGTGCAGTGCAAAACTTAAATCTGAAGTGCTTGGGTTCAAATGCATGATAGAGGATAGAAGGTTAAAAAAAAAAAAATAATAATAATCACAGCATGACAATACCACATACCCAAGAACTGTGATTGATAATATTGGGAAATAAAAATAACAGTGAGATCTTGAGGTTTTATCAACTATAGGCAACCACTTTCCCTCCCAGAGAAATTGACCTTAGTACACATGATTAAAGTATTGGGGATAATTCATCAATTTGTGGAACTTGTAAGCACTGATTAGATACCTTCAATAAAAGTGTTTGTTGCCAGACAAATAGTGTCATTTAAATGTAAATACTGCATATCCCTGGCAGTTTCCAAAAGTGTTTTTGCATCTGATCCAAACCACCAGAACCTTATTAAATTAGGTAACATGAAATTTTGAATGGAAATGGTAGGGAAGAGCCTGATTTCGTACAAAATATTTATGGGTTAGCAGAGAAGTGATTAAGTTTGTACTGTATAGATATATATACCAAGTCAGTTGTAGATAATTAATGAAAAATGATACCCACTCCCCTCTTTATAGTGGTGTGAATTAATGGAATTGATGTTAAGAGACTTAGTCCCACTTGGATGCAAAGGTATTAATGTGACTTGTCAATTGCTCAGATATAGATTATATAATATTTTAGAAGGTTGAAAATACTGCTTTGGCCCAAGTAACTGTCTTATGCAAAGTGTGTAATGAAGTAATGACCACTTGATTAGTCTGAATTTTTGGCCATAACTGTCAGAATTAGTGGTGGTTACTTAGTGTTTCAATAATATACTTCCATAGAACATTTACTGTGATCAATATTGTCATGTTTTGCATAATTTAAGATACTTAGCAAGCAAAATTGCAAACTTAATATTGGTAATGCATGCTATGTATCTTAATTAGCCTTGTTGATGTACTAATGCTGACCATGTTGTGCTGCTTTGTTATTGTTTGAGTACAAGTGCTTGGACAATACTAAGTGGCGCTGGTAGTGGTAAGCATTGGAAGGTCAGCAGGGCGAGGTCGCCCAGGCACCTGGGGGAAGCGCGCAGAACCAATCTCCAAAAATGCAATTGACTTTGTTTTTTCCCTCTTGACCCCTGTTTGTACTGTCTTGTGGTAATAAAAAGAAGTCTGCAGCCTATGTCTTTATTATGCCTTATACATACACCATGGTAGGGGTTTATAGTACTGGCCTTCCAAAGTCTCGTCTTATGGTAATAGACGAGACTTTGGAAGGCCAGTACAAGAGAAGCAACAGAACTTAGGATGAATTGGGTGTGAGGGGAGTACACAGTATAGAGCTCAAGTCATTATGGACTTGAGCTCTATACTGTGTACTCCCTCGCACCCAATTCACCTATGACTGTCATGAATAAACATGTTTACAACTATTACATTTGGACTTTGCATATTTCCAGCAAGGTTACTCATGAACTATAGACTTAGAATATTTTCTGCTGCTAGAGCACTATGGACTTACTATATTTTTTCAGGTGAGAGTACTATGGACTTAGAATATTTTTCCAGGTGAAAGCACTAGGGACTTAGAATATTTTTTTCAGGTGAGAGCACTAGGGACTTAGAATATTTTTTTCAGGTGAGAGCACTAGGGACTTATAATATTTTTTTTTCAGGCGAGAGCACTAGGGACTTTAAATATTTTTTTTCAGCATGATAACTAAGGACTTATTAAATAATCTTGGACTTATCATCGTTTTGTATTATATAATAGTTATGTATTATATATATATTAACTATTACTGTGCATTATATATATCAAAAATCTTTTCACAAGATTAAGTCACTTAATATGTGGTCAGGGCAGGAGACGGCACAGCAGAAAGAAGGGGAAAAAAACATCACAGCGGAGGAAGAGACGGCACAGCAGAGGTTGGGGGTAAGGGTATAGGTAAGGGTATAGGTAAGGGTATAGGTCAGGGTAGGGGAAGAGGGGGTAAGGCTATAGGTCAGGGTAGGGGAAGAGGGGGTAAGGCTATAGGTCAGGGTAGGGGAAGAGGGGGTAAGGCTATAGGTCAGGGTAGGGGAAGAGGGGGTAAGGCTATAGGTCAGGGTAGGGGAAGAGGGGGTAAGGCTATAGGTCAGGGTAGGGGAAGAGGGGGTAAGGCTATAGGTCAGGGTAGGGGAAGAGGGGGTAAGGCTATAGGTCAGGGTAGGGGAAGAGGGGGTAAGGCTATAGGTCAGGGTAGGGGAAGAGGGGGTAAGGCTATAGGTCAGGGTAGGGGAAGAGGGGGTAAGGCTATAGGTCAGGGTAGGGGAAGAGGGGGTAAGGCTATAGGTCAGGGTAGGGGAAGAGGGGGTAAGGCTATAGGTCAGGGTAGGGGAAGAGGGGGTAAGGCTATAGGTCAGGGTAGGGGAAGAGGGGGTAAGGCTATAGGTCAGGGTAGGGGAAGAGGGGGTAAGGCTATAGGTCAGGGTAGGGGAAGAGGGGGTAAGGCTATAGGTCAGGGTAGGGGAAGAGGGGGTAAGGCTATAGGTCAGGGTAGGGGAAGAGGGGGTAAGGCTATAGGTCAGGGTAGGGGAAGAGGGGGTAAGGCTATAGGTCAGGGTAGGGGAAGAGGGGGTAAGGCTATAGGTCAGGGTAGGGGAAGAGGGGGTAAGGCTATAGGTCAGGGTAGGGGAAGAGGGGGTAAGGCTATAGGTCAGGGTAGGGGAAGAGGGGGTAAGGCTATAGGTCAGGGTAGGGGAAGAGGGGGTAAGGCTATAGGTCAGGGTAGGGGAAGAGGGGGTAAGGCTATAGGTCAGGGTAGGGGAAGAGGGGGTAAGGCTATAGGTCAGGGTAGGGGAAGAGGGGGTAAGGCTATAGGTCAGGGTAGGGGAAGAGGGGGTAAGGCTATAGGTCAGGGTAGGGGAAGAGGGGGTAAGGCTATAGGTCAGGGTAGGGGAAGAGGGGGTAAGGCTATAGGTCAGGGTAGGGGAAGAGGGGGTAAGGCTATAGGTCAGGGTAGGGGAAGAGGGGGTAAGGCTATAGGTCAGGGTAGGGGAAGAGGGGGTAAGGCTATAGGTCAGGGTAGGGGAAGAGGGGGTAAGGCTATAGGTCAGGGTAGGGGAAGAGGGGGTAAGGCTATAGGTCAGGGTAGGGGAAGAGGGGGTAAGGCTATAGGTCAGGGTAGGGGAAGAGGGGGTAAGGCTATAGGTCAGGGTAGGGGAAGAGGGGGTAAGGCTATAGGTCAGGGTAGGGGAAGAGGGGGTAAGGCTATAGGTCAGGGTAGGGGAAGAGGGGGTAAGGCTATAGGTCAGGGTAGGGGAAGAGGGGGTAAGGCTATAGGTCAGGGTAGGGGAAGAGGGGGTAAGGCTATAGGTCAGGGTAGGGGAAGAGGGGGTAAGGCTATAGGTCAGGGTAGGGGAAGAGGGGGTAAGGCTATAGGTCAGGGAAGGGGAAGAGGGGTAAAGGCTAGAGGTCAGGGTAGGGGAAGAGGGGGTAAGGCTATAGGTCAGGGTAGGGGAAGAGGGGGTAAGGCTATAGGTCAGGGTAGGGGAAGAGGGGGTAAGGCTATAGGTCAGGGTAGGGGAAGAGGGGGTAAGGCTATAGGTCAGGGTAGGGGAGGAGGGGGTAAGGCTATAGGTCAGGGTAGGGGAGGAGGGGGTAAGCGTATAGGTCAGGGTAGGGGAGGAGGGGGTAAGCGTATAGGTCAGGGTAGGGGAGGAGGGGGTAAGGGTATAGGTCAGGGTAGGGGAGGAGGGGGTAAGGGTATAGGTCAGGGTAGGGGAGGAGGGGGTAAGGCTATAGGTCAGGGTAGGGGAGGAGGGGGTAAGGGTATGTCAGGGTATGAGAGGAGGGGGTAAGGCTATAGGTCAGGGTAGGGGAGGAGGGGGTAAGGGGTCAGGGTAGGGAAGGACGGGGCTAAGGGTATAGGTCAGGGTAGGGGAGGAGGGGGTAAGGGTATAGGTCAGGGTAGGGGAGGAGGGGGTAAGGGTATAGGTCAGGGTAGGGGAGGAGGGGGTAAGGGTATAGGTCAGGGTAGGGGAGGAGGGGGTAAGGCTATAGGTCAAGGTAGGGGTGGAGGGGGTAAGGGTTTAGGTCAGGGTAGGGATGGAGGGGGTAAAGCTATAGGTCAGGGTATGGGAGGACGGGGTAAGGGTATAGGTCAGGGTAGGGGAGGAGGGGGTAAGGCTATAGGTCAGGGTAGGGGAGGAGGGGGTAAGGCTATAGGTCAGGGTAGGGGAGGAGGGGGTAAGGCTATAGGTCAGGGTAGGGGAGGAGGGGGTAAGGGTATAGGTCAGGGTATGGGAGGAGGGGGTAAGGCTATAGGTCAGGGTAAGGGAGGAGTGGGTAAGGGTACAATAATTAACTTACAGTATACTCAAAGGAAAAGTAAAATATACAGTTTCCTACTACAAAAACTTAAAAATATATCGAGTGAAGTAACCTGTTAAATTTATAATATTCATGAGATATTTTTTCCTGCATAATTTATGTATTAAATTAATGTATTTTAAATTTACTTGATCAGTTCACTTCCGTGTGCCACACTGATAATAAAGACGTTCATGTCAAACCTCTTGTTTTATTTTATTCCATTACATTAATGGTACTGGGTAGATTCAGATTGATTTTTATTGGAAAACATTTTAACTGAATGAAATATCGACCATAATGATTTGACGATTTCTTTCTTTACGAATGAACTAATTTGAAATTCAGTCAAATTTTATTATGATTTGAACTTAATTGATTTTACGAAAATGAATTGACCCCAGCCCTGGTGGGAACGTTAAGGAGAGGGGTGGGGTGGTGAGCTTATAGGCAGGGGTGGGATGGGGATGAGAAGGTTAAAGGGACAAGTGGGATGGGAGTGGGCAGGTTAAGGGGAGGGGTGGGGAGTCTAAGGGGTGGAGTTTGAAAGTTAAGGGGAAATGAGAGGTTAAAGGGAGAGGAGAGGGTGGAGGGGTTAAAGGAAGGTGAGAGGGTGGGAAGGTTCAGGGGAGGGCTCAGGGTGGGGAGGTTAAGGGTCAGGGTGGCGAAGTTAAGGGAAGGGGTGAGGAGGTTAAGGGGAAGGCAGAGGGAGGGGTGGGAGTGGGAAGGGTATGGGAAGCGGTGAGGGTGGAGAGGGTAATGGGAGATTTTGGGATGGGGAGGTTAAGGGCAGGGTTAGGTTTGGGGTGGGGAGGGGAGATCAGGGGAAGGGAGGGATAAGCAGAGCTGAACAGGGGAAGGAAAGGTGGAGGGGTGGCGGTGGGGAGGAGAAGCATTGGGGTGAAGAGGAGAAGGGTACGGGTGGGGAGGGGAATACAGCAGAGCAGGGTAGGGGAAGGAAAAACAGAGTTAAACAGGAGAGGTAGGGTACAGGCGGGAAAGGGTAATGGTATAGATAGGGTAGGGGAAGGATGGGGAGGGGGAAAGGACGTACGGTAGAGATGGGGCTGTATGGTAGGAATGGGGAGGGAAGATATGGTAAGAATGGGGAGAAGCTATGGTAGTTATGGGGAGAGGACATATGATGGCAATGGGGAGAGAAGTATGGTGGGCATAGGAAGGGGAAGGGTAGGCAACGGCGGGGCAAATGAATACACAGATAGGGCAGGGATGGTATAGCATGGGTGGCATGTCAGTGCAGGGCAGGGTTGGGATGGTAGGGGGGGCAGGGTAGGGCATAGCGGAGGTAGCAGAGGGTACAAGGGCAAGGAAGTGCATGGCACGGCAAAGGAGGGCTGTGTGGTGGGCAGGGAAGGGCTGTGTGAGTGGGGCTGGGGTGGGTAACAGAGTAGGGGCAGGGAAGGCTAAAGTAAGTGGGGCAGAGTCAGTGAAAGCAGTGTGGCAGGGTCAGTGAGGAGAGTGTGGCAAGGCAGGAGAGGTAGTGTGGCAGGGAAGAACAAGGCACTGTGATAGGGCAGGGGTGGGAGTGCTGGCTGAGCAGGAGGAGATGCCAGAGGATGGAAAATGAACCAGGGTTCTACAGGGGTGGCAATGCAGGAAAGAGGTGCTCACGGGTCGTAATGGTGGTAGGGCAGCGCAGAGCTGAAGTGTCGGGGCAGCACAAAGTGAAGTAGGGTAGGGTAGGGCAGGGCATGGCAGGACGAGGGTGGTAGGGCAGGGCATGGCAGGACGAGGGTGGTAGGGCAGGGCCAAAGAGTAAGGTAAGGTAGGGCATGGAAGTGTAAGAGTAGAACAGGGCATGGCACAGCAGGGTCATGGATTGTAGGGTGGTTAGGAGAAAAGCGTTTGTGGCACAACAGGTTACTCAATTGTAGGGGTGACATGGAAGGGCAGACTGGTTGCAGTAAGTTTGGTACAGTGTTGGTCGTGGTGGTGACTGTAAACTAGGTACCGTATGGTACAAGTGGTGGTGATGGTATGGTAAGCATGGTGCCGGTGGTGGTTATGGTAAGGTAAGTAGGGTGCCGGTGGTGGTGGTGATAAGTTAGACATGGTGGAGGTACTGGTAGTAAGGTAGGCAGGGTCATGGTATTCATGATCTGACTGTATGCCTGATGTGATGATAATATGGTTGGGAGTATGATGGTAGCAGTATGGTAGTAATGCTGATGATGCAGTGGTGGTGGTGGTATGATTGTGGCAGCGGTAGCAGTATGGTACAGAGATGGAGCAATGCTTTGCAACTGCAACTACAGAGAAGCCATATAAATTTTCACACCAGCAACTACAACTGTACTCATACCGGAATTTTAAGTAGTTGTTAGTCAGACTAATAGTAATGACAATAACTGATACTGCAGTGTGGTACAATGCAACATATCTGTTGCAAAACTGATAGACTTTTACCCAATTTTAAGTTCCTACTGAATGTAAACTTCTCTCAATAAATCCTTCTCTAACCATTATTATTCTTTATTACCCATTTTCCAAATAATGTAAGGTTTTGTCAGTAAGCTAAAGTTTGGAACAAGTAAAACATCAGATCTGGAGATCATGCTGTGCATGTTGCAATTACAGTAAACTCTGAATTATCTGGAACAATTAAGTCAAGTCCTATGCCGAATAACATGAAACACCTGATATTCCATTCTACCCCTCATCGGCTCAATATTGGTCGATAAGCTGGACATTACGTTGCTGTCCGTCTCTACCTTCTATGCTTAAAACTTTCCCATGAGTAAAAAAACAAAAAAAAATTACACAATTAAAATAAAGTCATAATACAATACTGTACAGTAATCAGTGATGGTTGGCTAATGTGTACAAGCTGGTTGATACACCTTGATGCAGGATATTACATAATTCCACCAAGTATTGCTTTAATAGACCAGTGCCAGATACTGTAATGACTGACAACAGAGACGATGTACTATTATAAAGTAAAAGCGAGTTAGTACCTGTATACCTCTCAGGTAATTATTTTTTTTTCTCCCTATGCTATTCAATTCTAATTCATGACATTTCACTACACCCAAATATGTGAAACGGAATCCAAATAACTAGTCTGTTCACTTTAACTTGCCATACAATTAGTCTGTTCACTTTGTGAGCTCTAGCAAAAATAATATAGAGTCTTGTTACACACACACAGTGGCAAAAAACATAAATAAAGAAGCAAAAAAAAAAATAAACTAAACTAAACTTGCACAAGAAGAACCTGCACTTGCAATTCTTTTCAATTGCACCACAGCCATACCTGTGGTTGGTCTAGACTAGATGTACGTCAGGCAGTCATGTACTGCCCTCTCGTCCCAGTCAAGCAAGTGGCCAAGCTCACTGGCACACTGGTGGTCAGATGGGGACGATGCTGTTTGCTTTACTCAAACCTTGATTATTTCCCTTTCCCTAAAACTATTTGACAATGCCCTATTGTCAGAGTCAGCAGTTGCAATGGGCTGCAAGAGGCTGAGGGGAGAGATGACCCATGCTTCGAAACTGTAGGAGGGATGCTCCCATCTTCTTCAGCTAATGAACAGCAGGCCTCATTGTCATGAGATGGAAAGACAACAGACTTATGCTGCTCCAACAGTGTGGAAGCATGGACCTCCTCCTTTCCATAACCCATTCTGCCATTCTGACTGCTGATGGAGGGAGGGGGGGGGAATCCCTTACAAGATGTTGTCATGAGATGGAAAGACAACAGACTTGTGCAGCTCCAATAGTGTGGAAGCATGGACCTCCTCCTTTCCACAACCCATTCTGACTGCTGATGGAAATGTATCAACAGCAAGCATCCCCTGGCCTTGAACACTCACTCAAGGCTTGACACTCAGCAGCACCAGACAGTGATCACAATAAAGTCGGGGAGTCTTCCTTTATCAAGATGGTAATGCATCAGTCATGTATGACTGGTCCAAAGGCAAGTCAGAGCAACTTTCCAGAGACAGGGCATGGCTGTACAGCCCCTTAGATCAACTACTGCTGTCACATTAGGGTGGTGGTGGTGGTTGTGTGGTCTTGGTGGACACAGTAAGGTTCTAGTGGGATGATGATGATGATGATGATGATGATGATGGTCGTAGTGGGAGTGGTGGTAGTAAGGTGATGGTATAGCTGTTATAGAAGTAGTGATGGAACAGGTATATACTGATGGCAGTAGTGTGGTGGTATGCTTTCAGTGGTGATAGCTACTGGTTGTGACTGAGGAAGAGGAGGAGGCAGGGAAGAATGAGAGGAGAACAGGCAGGGATTGAGGAGGAGGAATGGAAGAGAGGGGGGAAAGGAGGGAGGAGGAGAAGGGGGGAAAAGGAGCAAAGAGGAAGGGGGGAAAGGAGCAAAGAGGAAGGGGGGAAAGGAGCAAAGAGGAAGGGGGGAAAGGAGCAAAGAGGAAGGGGGGAAAGGAGCAAGGTGGAGGGGGGAGGGAAAGGAGCAAAGAGAAGGAAGGGGGGAGAGAAAGGAGTGAAGAGGAGGAGGGGGGAGGAGGGAGGAGGAAGGGGGGAAAGGAGGGAGGAGGAAGGGGGGAAAGGAGGGAGGAGGAGGATGGGGGCAAGAAGGGAGGGAAAAGTGGGAGGAGGAGGGGGGAAAGAAAGGAGGAGGAGGGGGGGAAAGGAAGGAGGAGGAGGGAGGGAAAGGAGGGAGGAGGAGGGGGGAAAGGAGGGAGGAGAGGTGGGAAGGAGGGAGGAGGAGGAGACGGGAGGAGAAGATGAAAGGGAAGTGAGGAGGAGGGGAGGAGGAAGAAAAAGAGAGGAAAAGAAGGAAGAACATCATCAAGAAACAACAAATGACAATGAATTCATCACTGCAATAACATGATACATATAATAAAACAATAACAAAATATTGTATTTCTATATTTAAAGTACAATGCCAACAAAGTATCATTCAATTAGCTACTTTATACATAATTTATTTTCGAGGCACAAGATCCTCCAAAAAAGTACCAACAGTTTCCAGTACGCTTGTAATTAATTATGAAAAAGTGGATGAACATTTTCAAACGTATCTCCAGTAAATAACTGCTTTTTTCTGCTTTTAATCGGAGTGGATGGAAGTAACCAGCTACACACAGATTTTTGATTTAGCGGTGCAGTGATTTGGTACTGTTACTGCAGGAAAATTCAATTACGGTACATTCTTTAACTACATACCGGTATCTCTGCATTTAATTTTAAAATTGGATGATTCTGAAATTCTTCTCCAGTTACAGTACTCTCAGTTTTAAAATGGACCTTATATAACATGAAAAAACATTAGGCTTGACATGGACAAAAATTTGCCTTTAGTGCTAAGCAGACACACCTTCATGTGATGGCACTGATATAACCAGGTGACTCCACTGCCGATTTATACAAACATCCCTGGGTGAAATGGCTGCAGCATCCACTCGAGGGCCAAACCACCTCATATTGCCCTGCACCTCCCCATGGGCAAGGACCCAGGTCCAACCCTGGTGAGGAGCTGTCTACAGTGCCATAAGAGGGCACCAAATCCCTACACAGTGTAGCCTATGTCTTGTACACTACCAGTAGCACAGTCCCACAGCAACAGCCACATACCTGTGGCCAAAGAGTCTGCTTGGCCACACAGACAGGTGCTGATTCCCAAACGGGAGAAAGGCAATCATAAGCCAGCAAGCCACTTGGTATGCATTTCATCTTGGGGCCAAAACAACTATCTATCTATCTATCTATTGCCAGACGCCTCAATCCCATTTGGGGTGGCCACAAACAAATCGCCTCCAAGTCGCCCTGTCCCCCGCCATTTCACTCCCCTGCTCCCAACTCACACCCCCCTCTCTCATATACCTCTCCACCCCATCTCTCCATCTCATCCTCGGCCTCCCCCTCCCTCTTTCCCCCTCCACCTCACTCACATACACTCTCTTCGTCAGTCTTTCACCCTCCATCCTCTCCACATGGCCAAAACAACTGATAAAGCAAAATACTGGGCATACTTTTGTTGTTGACTGTGTGGTACTGGTATTAAAAAATATTTGCCTTACCGGTACTCATACAGTACAGTATGGTAATACAGCAATGACAAAAATGAAAGCATCATCATTCACTGTGAAACCACTGATTACTGTATAAAGATATGTACTTTTACTTGGCATTGTACTTACTATCATTAGCAAGACCTCCTTCCCCACCTACGGATGGGGTGGGGTTGGGTCCACAGAGCAAGAAAACTCTCCACAAAACTGAGTCAGTAAAGGCACTGGAAGCAAACCCCTATTACTGATACTAAAGATGGAATATATACAAATATTATACTTTACTGTAGTTGCCTGGATTTCATATGACAAAACTAGGTCACTTGCATAACTTTAGATGGACCTTAGCTAAGAAGGAACGAGTCTCCTGGATTACTTGTCAAGTTTTGTAATTAAGGTACTGTCAGCCACAAGAGAACATCAGTTCAATGTATGGGAGAGCCCTGCATGGGCAGCTGCTTGCCTGTGGCTGATGGGTCTGCTCAGCCAGACAGACCAAGGGGGTCAATCAACAACAACACTTGTGATGGCATGAAAGCAGGTCAGCCTAAGTTATGAGGAGGGTTTGAGTCTCCTTAGTTACTAATCAAATTTAGCTGTGTTTTCATTATACAGTACTTCAAAATTTTCTTTGGCTTTACAGAACATGTGTACGGTATATGATAGATACTGGTATGATTAACCTGCATCCCATACTAAAGAGTGCAGTCAATACGGTAATGAAGGAGAGAAACCATATGCATTCTATATTCATTACATTCTTCAGTAAACTCACAAAGATTGGGGTTACTCCAGACCTTTGACCACTCACATTTTAATGAAGGCTCTCAGGACTAACGTCACATAATCCGTACAAGCAGTCCTCAATTTAAGCAACATGTGCTTTAAATTATTTTTATCCCCCAAAAGGAGGAGGTGGATTAGCATGAATTTTAGCTTGCAGTCTATTGGGTTTACGTTGTTGAAAATTTAATAAATAAATCTGATGCTTATACAATGAGGACACTGTACAATATTCCCGAATTAAAGAGCAACTGCTCTATAATCCATCCACTTTAACTTGGCTTGACACTCTCATCTCTATTTTCAATGCTGATTATTTATCTTGCTAAAACCACATGTCCTAACCCCTGACTTGCACTCCCCTCTCTCATATAACCCCCCTAATCCATCCCTCCATCTCATCCTTGTCTAAAATTCTTTTCGTCTCCCCTCCGCTCTTCCTATTTCTCCCATCCTATCAGTCACTATTACTATTCTTTCCACTTCAGGTGCCTCTACACTGAGTGTCAAGTGGTTTCCTGTTACCCATGAAACCATTTACCACAGTGGGTTTCGTTTCGTTTTTAAAGGCTCCAACATGCTTGCAAGCATCGCCCTTGGTCACCTAATGGCGGCTTTCCACGCTGCACGATCCATTGCAGCCTTCCTGTTCAGTCCCTTAACCCTGAGGTCACACTTTATGACCTTGTCCCATGTCTTTCTCAGTCTACCCCTCATAACCCCACCTCCAATATTAACACTTCTCACCTTCCTCACCCAATTATCATCCCCCATCCTCTCCACATGTCCAAACCATCTCAATCTACCTCTCCTCATCACAACACCAATACACTCCAGTCCCATCCTACCTCTCAACTCTTCCAACGTAAACCCAGCCCCCCCGGACATTGCACGCAGGGATGCACTACACATCCACCTAATCAGTCATTTCTGTACATCTGAGCCGGTGAATATCCTCCTCCTTTACTGCCCAGGTCTCACTATATGGGTGGTAACCATATAACCAAATACAGTAATGGGGTGGTTTCCTGTAACCCACAAAACCAGTTACTATTCTGGGTGGTAACCATATAACCAAATAACCGGTAGTTTCCTGAAACCCATTTGTTAAACTGGGTGGTAACCATATACCGGTACCCTAAGATAACCAAATAACATGGTGATTTCCTATAATCAATCAAAGCATTTACTACACTGGGAGGTAACCATATAACCAATTAATAGGGTGACGTGGAACCTAGTATGGTGCCTGTTAACCGAGTGGATACGCAAATGCAGTGTCCACCCAGGAACCAAACTTCTACACTAATCCCCGCACCTCATTGTGGCAAGGCACCGTCAGCCGCATGAGAACACCAGTCCACTGTACAGGAAGGCCCTGCTGGGGTGGATGCTTGCCTACAGTTGATAGGCCTGCTCATTTAAGATAGACTGGGGAAGCACAATAACAACTGTCTTATTCTGCAAAAGGATTTAAATTTCTGCCAAGGTGGATGATTTATAAAGAGTTGTCCTGATCATGAGCCAGTACTCACATATCCACATGCGAAGTGGTGTGGTGATGGTCTAGTCGAAGTAGTAGCAGCTACACCACCTTAAACTCTTCTGGATGATGTAGTGGTGGTGGTGGTGGTGGTGGTGGTGGTGCCTATTCCTTTTTCTATTTTCTCACATATGTTAGTTTGTTCTTCATTGATTTTCTTTATTTCTCCAAACAAATATGTCCTGTACTCAGAATGTGAATATTACTCACTTCTCATGCTACTGTTCACTATTACTGTAAAACACTGTAGTCATAACTCAGGACAGG
Source organism: Coenobita brevimanus (assembly GCF_032717465.1). Classification (NCBI taxonomy): domain Eukaryota; kingdom Metazoa; phylum Arthropoda; class Malacostraca; order Decapoda; family Coenobitidae; genus Coenobita; species Coenobita brevimanus. The sequence goes on along the minus strand of NC_137068.1, from coordinate 373,920 downwards.
AACACTTGTTAATACGGTAGTTTTCATTAGGATGTCATTATTCAACAAAGGAACACTTCTGCTACTGGTAATACACTGTTCAGCTTTCACTTTATCTCAATTCAGTATATCATTATTTAACTTGTTTATGGACTTTTCATATTTTTCTCATTGTTCAACACTATCTCGAACTTCCATAATGTACTTTTTTATTTCGTACTTGGCGCACATAAATATACTGTCATAATACCGTACATATTTTTCACTGATAATTATTTACAAACAGTAAGATCCTTGGTAACTTCAACAATGCCTCTCTCTAGTCAAATGGGCGAATCCAGCTTCCTCAGGTGTGGCTCCAGGAGTGTGAAATGTTGCAGATAAGGTTGCAATAATGTCTCTGTTGCCATGTGTACAGCAGGCAATGTTTTCTCTCACAATACCTGCAAGTATAATAATAATGGTAATAATGAATTCTATACTACTACTACTACAAGTAATTATAATAATAATAATAATAATACAGTTTTGTTTCTACAGGTCCCAAAATGCTTGCATGTCGGCCTTGGTCACCTAACGGCAGATCCTCATGCTGCTCAATCTCTAGCAGTCCCTCTATTCAATCTCTTGACCAAGATCACACTGTATGACATCATCCCTTACTGCCTGTACATCATATCTGCACCCAGTTGTCACCTTTCATCCTCTTTACATGCCCAAACCATCTCAGTCTACTACTCTCCATCCTTCCTCTTTCATCTTTCTTTACTTCATTCTTTCCTCACTCTTCTGCCTACGGGTGACTTTACACACCCCCTTTTGTCTGTCTTTCCTTCATTTTTTCCTGTTCCTTCTGCCTGTGGGTGACTCTACAATGAGTGCCAAGCAGAATGGTTTCCTGTACACCAGGAAACCATTTACTAGGCTGGGTGGTAACCATTTAAATAAATTATGGCATCTGGTGGTTTAGTGGGTAATTGCAGCACTCCAATTAGATTGAGCCAGTGATGGTTTATATCCAAGGGGTGGTTGGGGTTATTGCTCACGTATGCCACGTAGGGATGAGTGAGGCTGGCCACTCTCATCTTAAATGTTAGGACCAACTTGCCTAGCCCCAGGCTCCTACGCTCCTCATGGGGCAACATAGGATTGGATGATAATGATGATGATGATGAACAGTCAGTACATTCTCTTCAGCATTTGCCAGATGAGACACTGATCTCCGATAACTAAATCAGAAGCGTTTCAAAACAAACACGCAACAAAACTTCTAATACCGTGATGACTGCTAATGAACCACCTGTCATTTTATGCATTCTGGTACTGTTGGGCAGTACTGTATTTTACTTAGTAAATCATATACAGAAAACGGGTATAATAACCACTAATTACAGTACTGAAGAATTTATGTACTGATCACAAAATATCATGGAGGGAATTTTAGAAAATGTGTAACTGTGCAAGCAGAGGTAGTTGGATGAGTTCCAGTTTTAAAATATTAACGCTCCACCTTGCTAAAGGCAGGCGATACTTAGTGATCACTGGCAACTCCTCAGTTTTTGAACATTCTCACTGCCACTAAGCCTAACCTTGAAAGCCCCCACTACCAACCAGGCAAAAATTTATAAGTCAACCTGTGAAAAATCGCTACCCAGCATCACACGTATTTCGCTGGGTTACTTTTGGTGCATTTCGGGCGGTGGGTTGGGGGGGAAGCACAGTGTGAAACTATTTCTGAAAGCATTATTATAGGCCTTCTGTTTTATGAAGGCAGTTTGGGTAGGGCCACTTGGGACCTCACACAGCTAGCTCAGTTGCCACATCACCGCCACCATACACGTATAATTACTCCTGCCCACTCTCTCTCTCTCTCTCTCCTATTTTAGTCTTAACCAAGTGCCAAGATAATTACATCCTAACAATCTCATAAAACCTGTCATCGTTGCTTTTCCGATGTTGTCAAGTGGAGTGACACGAGGGATAGCCATGCGTCTGCGGGTCATACGCAGTCAGTCTTCTGCCATGGAAGCCTGCCCATCAACCTCCTCTCGCGTTCTCCACAGTCAAGCCAAAGAAATTATTTACAACGTCAATAAGCATTTCTTAGACGAAAAGGCTAACAAGGGACCATTAACAGAGCCCTCAAAAGCAGTTGCTCGAACAACGAAAGCCACCATTGTCAGTTAAAGGGCAGTGCAGAGAATTTTCTCAAAATTCAACAAAGCTTGCAGCACACAAAATGTACCAGAAGAGCCTGCATTCTCTTCACCAACAAAAAACTGCCCTTCAACTGTAACCAATATCGATGATTTTGACTAGTGTGTGCTCAGAAAAACTGTCTTAGGATTGTATGAGGAAAGAAATCACTACATTGCATAAACTAACCGAAGAACTCAGAGAAAAAAATTGCTTTTAATGGTTGCATTGAGTCCCTTCGCAAGGTTCTCTTCCAATTAGGATTCAATTTTGCAAAGACTGATGGCTGCAAATTCCTCTTGGAAAGGAGTGATACTGTTGCAGCTTGGTCTAGATTTTTTAGATAAATGCGGCAGCTCAAGCAGTCATTCCAGACTGTAGTTTATCCAGACGAAACTTGGGTGAACCAGAACTACACTGTGGACAAATGTTGGACAGACACTGCAGCCCAAGAAGCAACATGAATAAAGCCACCCACTGGAAAAGGAAGCCAGCTAATTATTCTCCATGGAGGAACGAAAGATGAATTTGCCAAGAATGCTGAATTAGTTTTTAAGTGACAAACGACAGCGACTATCACAACCAGATGAACGCTGCAGTTTTTGAGAAATGGTTTAGGAAATGCTGTCACCTAACATTCCACCCAACTCTGTCACTGTGAGGACAACGTGCATCTTGAGAAATTGCGAAGCTCATCATAGAAAAAAGCCAAGATAAGGAAGCTCAGCCCAGTGACGATTTATCGAAAGTGGAGCTGTATGAATTGCAAAGAAATTTTGCAACAACGGCAAAAAGTATCTGACTGATACAGTTGCTAAAGAAGCAGGGCATAGGGTTATAAGGTTACCCCCATATCATTGCCAGGACAACCCTATTGAACTAATTTGGCCTCAAGTGAAGGGATATGCAGCCAAGAAGAAGAATTTTAAAATGGCAGATCTAAAGCTTCTAGTTAAAGAAGGTTTAAGTGCTGTCACACCACAAAACTGGATACCGGTACAGGCAGTGAAGTATGCTGAGCAGCTTCAGGAAGAGGATGGAAGGAAAGACATAGCAGTGGACCAGTTTGTGGATTCATTCATTATCCCCTTATCAGAAAGTTCAGATGATGAATTTTCTGAATAAAAAATCCGAAAGAGGATTAGGCCTACTGGGGAAACCTCTATAAAAAAAAAAATGCACCTATAGACTTTTACCTCAGGGGTGGTGTGGAAAAAAAAGTCAGAACAAGAGAGAGAGAGAGAAAAAATTTGTAGTGTGGCAGAGATGTGGCAACTGAGCTAGCAGTCTGAGGTCCCAGGTGGCCCCACCCAAACTGCCTTCATTAAATAGAATGCCTATAGTCATCAAAAATAATGGAAAAAAAATTACATTGAAACTGCCAGCATGGAGTGATTGCGTACAACTTCTATGGAACACGTGAATGCAGTACCATAATCATGACTTACCGGGTAATAAAAAGTCAGCCATGAAGTATACTATTTATAATCTGTATGAAGGGTCAACACATATGGTCTTCAAATACCGCAAGATCAAAATTTTCTAGTCCTTAGTCCATCATTTTTTTTTTTCTTTTAAGGTTGCAAAGCCCTTTTCACACTAAATATGAAAACATGAATCATACTGCTCCCTCAATATTCATCCATCCATCCATCATCCAATCCTACACTGCCCCATGAGGAGCGTAGGAACCCAGGCCTAGGCAGTTGGTCCCGACATTTAAGAGTGGCATTACACGAGCAATCTACCCCATCCACCCCTTGGATATAAACCTTCACCGGCTCAATCCGATTGGAGCGCAATAACTACCCACTAAACCACCAGGTGCCAAAATTGGGTTATATGGTTACCACCCAGCATAGTATATGGTTTCCTGGTGCACAGGAAACCATTTGGCTTGTCACTCAGTGTACAGTCACCCACAGGCTGAAGGAAGTGGAAAGAATGAAGGAAAGAAAGACAGAAGACAGAGTGTAAAGTCACCTGTAGGCAGAGGGACAAGGAAAGAATGAAGGAAAGAAAGACAGAAGAGATGGATAAGTATTACAAACACCTTATACACACCTATAATAATACCATATACCCAACAATAATGCATAATTATGGTTTTGGAAGCAAACAGGAGGAAACAGTATGAATAAAGTATGTAAACTTACTTGTAAAGTAGTGTGCGCACCGTCTGGTTGGGCCATTCCCAACTCCCTCTACCTCTGCTGGGGCTGGCTACGTTGTCTCTCACTGAGGCATATGAGAGGAAATGGTGGCAGTGACGTTGTGAGGTGGCTAAAGATCTCCCTTCCTTGTCTCACTTGCTGGCGACATCAGGAGAACCTCCACCTCTGGGGCAATTCTCATAGCTCGTCAGGGTCTACCCTGTGAAAACTGGAGACTGGGTGCCTGTGACTTGAGAGACCTGTGGTTGGAGAGAAAAGATAAAAATATTTATTATGAAAATTACTGAAAATGTACACTGAGAAAAATTCTTCCAACAGTGCAGACACAACACAATCAGAGGACTCAGTCTCTGCCTAGGAAAACCAAGACCACTGTTAAATATCCCCGATATTCCTTCATGCACAGAACTGCTGACCACAGGAACAAACTACCTCAGTATCATGTGGATCCAGATTCGGTGATTAACGAGGAGGTATGACGAACAAAAGGTGGGAAATAATACCTACACAGATAATTAAATGTCAATGTTCATAATTTATTGGGGTAATCCTTAAGGAAACATACATACACCTCTTAATAATCAATTACAAATTTTTAACCACCTTCAAACTGATTCAATGACAATACAGGTGTACACAACATTTCAAGTATGAAGATCCATCACCAAAGAAAATATGATTACACAAGGGATGGGTCAGGTTATGATATGTTTTAAATGGTTAGGTTAGCATAAAACTGGTTAGGTCAGGATAAAATAGGTTCAGTTAGGTTAGAATCAATAGCTCTGGGTTAAATTACGAAAATTTAGGTCTGGTTAGATTCAGCATAATGCTGGTTAGGTTAAGATAAAACAGGTTGTCAAGGTAGGATAAATAAGACTGAGTTGTTATGAAAATTTAGGTTAGGTTAGGTTTGGATAAATATGCACTGAAGGTAACTTATTCGAAAATGGCATTCATCAGTCTGTGCATCATGAGATGGGGTCTGTTTGTAAACAATCACAGCTTTTTAAAATGCTTTTCACCACTATTAAAAGAAATAATCACTGAAACTTTAAAATGCAATCAGAAAATACTTTCGGTAGAGAGCTAAAAAAAAAATAAAGAAAAAAAAAATAATAATAATAATAAGGTGGTCCAACATCTCCTTAAAGATTACCTTCATTGGTAAGTCCATCCTGTTTCCACAACCAAGCCTGCACTACCATGAGTCCATAATGTTTATGGAGAACTGCAAAACAAAGCATTTGCAACAGTAATTAGCATCAAATCCATCCATCCATCCATTGCCAGATGCCATGTATCCCAAACGGGGTGGCCAAGGGCTTAGAGTGAATTGTTTTACAGGGAGGGTTACTAATCCTCCACCAACCCCACTTGACACGTAGGGAGAACATTATGCCAACAGCATCTGGTGTTCCCAGGCAGTCACCCATCCAAGTACTAACCAAACCCAACGTTGCTTAACTTCGCTGATCGGACAGGAAGCGGTGTACTCAACGTGGTATGGCCAAGTCACATAAAAATATAACCATCAGGAAAAACCCAGTTTAACCAACAAACTCATGACCGAAACCGCAAAAATTTTAAATACAGTAAACCCTCATTAATTCGTACTTCAATCAATTGTAATTCGGGATAACTTGTAGAGACTATCATGGAAAAACGTTTAAAAATCAACTCGTAAATCTTTCCATTAATTCGTGCAAACACGAGGATATGAGGTTAAACTCGTAGTCATGATGCAAGAGGCTCCACGTGGTAACATGTATTGGAGAGATTAATTCATATTAACCCGTTTACTTGCGGGAAAAGTGCGAGTTAGGCTTGTAAACAAACAACTAACTTGCACCCATGCCTCTGTGATGCTCAGTTTGTCGCCATCTTTCGCTTGTGATGCATCTCTCTCTGCTCGGTAGTGTTTTTTATTGTGTTACATTTCGTTTACTGAACTAAAAGACCTACATACCCTGCCATCATGTTTTCTGATGGTAGCAAAAGGTCTACTGTACCATACGAGAGGAGGGGCATTAAGCTGAAGAGCCTTACTCTGCAGAAGAAGCTGAAGGTGTTGGTTCGATGCGATGCTGGCGTTTCGACTTGTTCAGTTTGTGCTGAGTTTGATATCAAACCCAGCACATTTAAGGTTAAGTGATGGAAGTGATACAGTACTGTAATGGCCTTTACAGTGTATAGTGGTGTAATCTAAGTGTGTGTACTCTAAGTGATCAAAGTGTTAAGTGTTTTTATTAGAAAAGTGTTCAGAAAAGTGACCTAGAGCCCCCCAATCCACTTCTTCACCTTGCCAAAGGCTTCCTCCAAGCTTGAATACTTCCCTGTAGTACAAACACAAGGGAAGGTTCCATAGTTTTAATTTTTTTTTATGTACTGTATAATGTGTTTTTGGAGGGAGTAGGGGGTGACCCTGATAACTCATAAAAATGCTAACTCGTAGAGGGGTCGACCCAATTATCATGAGTTAACGAGGGTTTACTGCAGTTCTGACTGCATCTAATGCTAGTTTCATAACAGCCTTGTAAAGATGTAAAGTACAATTAGATTAACAACTTGGAAATGATTAATTTGTGGCATACAGTACACCCCCAGGTTACTACTGCAAGGCATTTTTCAAAACTGATTGCATAATAAATGACTGTGTAATGATTTTAATGCTACAACAACCACTGTAAGAATACAATTGTACGAGACATTGAGCATCACATAAAAAAAAAAAGTCCAAAGCCCCTATTGATAGTATAAGCAAATGATCATATAATGAGGGTGTACTGTATGTATGAAGAAAAGTTATTCTGAAAGATACAGGGCTCCACCACAACTTGGGTCCAGGTAAAAACCCTACCTTATATAAACTAATAAAAAAATGACAAACAGGGCAAAACGACTATGAAATTCAGCTTGACCCATGCAGACCTTCACTGTGCCTCATATGACGTCTGCAGCTCACCATGGATAAGATAAATGAATTTTCAAGGGCCACTAAAGGCTTGTTCAGGTATACAGCTCATCCATTAAAAACAGCAGACACATAATCCCTACACACAACTGTTAGTTTACATCTGGGCCAGCTTGGCTAAAATGTGGTTACGGACCTTTTTCAGCTGAATTCAAACCAACCACAATTTATGATGTTTAAATGGCAGAAATACCTGGACACACTCCTGCCGAAAAGTACACCTTTGACAACCATGACTCACACACGTAACAATAACTTACCTTTCTTATCAGGACCTGTCGTAGGCATATTGCAAATCTTTAGAGTAGCCTTAGGTGATTGACTGAAGGGTTTTGCCGGAAAATGTGGGGAAAAGAAATAATGATAACCAGCCATCTTCGTTTACCCTGCTACTCAACGATATCACGTGACTCAACAACGCAGCCGAGACAGCGAGATCAGGGATGCCAATCAATTTAAAGCCACCAATTCCGCTTTTTTTTTCTTTTTCTTTTTTGTGGGATGGTGTGTTAATTGTGAAAATTTATACCTGTGGGGCGGAGTATAGATTCCCGGGGGCTTAAACACTGAGTGAATAAGTGTGGCCCTAAGTAAATGGGCAGCCTTTTGGCTAGTTTTCCTTCTACTGGAACTTTCCTCACCCCATCACTGTCCCATTCCCTAAAGGCAAGATACCCTACGTACTATTCACTCTAAAACAGCTAGAATGTAGTTAAATATATCTCCAGACGCTAACTACATGGCAGAATCTCCATAATACTGCCAAAACTGTGTACAATTCTAGATGATGGCACCAGATTTTTCGCCGATACAAAAACTTGCTAAATGGAGGTAAAAAATTATAGATACCTGCAGAAAAAAGCTACCTTGGCAATACTAAACTTTACAGTACCTGTAATACCTGTGCTTCTTAAAGTACGGATGTATACCATTTATAAATGAGTGCTTGCAATATATACGAAGCCTATAATTATAACATCGCTTGATGCATCTTAACTCTTAATATATACCTTTCCTCATTGGTGCTTATGAGGAACACCTCGCGGTGGCACTGACATGGGCAGTGAGCTCGACCAAGGCCTCATTTGACACTGCAATGGACTACACTACCTCCTTCCAATCCCTCTACAGAAACACTCTGGACTGCAGGAAGGCAAATTCAGCGTGCAGTCCAATGGGTTCATGATCAGATGAGCTTGGAGTGGGAGCTAAATCTTACCGTCATTTAAATCAAAGTAACAGTAATAATATATCCATCTACCTGTATTCCAGATGGAGCGGCCACGGACTGCCTGCAGGTTACCCTGTCCATCATCAGGCTGCCCTTCCCCCAGCTCAGTGCCCTCATTCTTACCACCCACCCATCCATCATCCAATCCTGTGTTGCCCCATGAGAAGCGTAGGAGCCCGAGGCTAGGCAAGTTGATCCTGACATTTAAAATGAGTGACCAACCTCACTCATCCCTAAGTGGCATTACGCGAACAATAAACCTCAACCACCCCTTGGATATCAACCTTCACCATCTTGATCCAATTGAAATGCTGTAATTACCCACTAAACCATCACGCACCAAAATATGGTTATATGGTTACCATCCATCATAGTAAATGGTTTCCTGGTGTACAGGAAACCATTTGGCTTGAGACTCTGTGTACAGTCACCCACTGGCAGAAGGAAGAGGAAAGAATGAAGGAAAGACAGAAGAGGGAGTGTAAAGTCACCTGTAGGCAGAAGGATGAGGAAAGAATGAAGGAAAGAATGACAGAAGAGGATGGATGGAAAGAAGCATGGAGAGGAAAGGGCAAACACCTGAGAGCAGCACTACATTGAGTGGATGGTGAGTGCCCCCACCTACCACATAATCCATTACATTCTTCCATTCCCTTGGTCTCACTTCCCCCTCCCTACTTCCACTCCTTTACCCACATACTCTCCTGGCAGTGCACCCCCACCCCCCCTCAAATCCTATACCTTCATTTGAATTGTATCCTATTGATTGTACAGGCTCCAGTATGCTTGCATATCCCAGCCTTGGTCACCTAGTGGTGGATTTCCATGTTGCACTCTCTCTGGCAGCCTCCCTATTCAGTCCTTTATTCCAGAGGTTACACACTGTGATCTCACCCCAGGTCATTTTTTGGTCAGCCTCTCACAACCATACCTAACATTTACACGTCTCACTTTCTGCACCCATCATCCTCCATCCTCTCAACATGCCCAAATTACCTCAGTCTACCCCACCCCATCACAAAGCCAACAGATTAAACCACCATCCTTCCTATCTGATCTTTGAAATTTTGGAATAATTAATATATGGACAATGCATTGCGCTGGGGTCTCTCCTCCCCCACCCCCACGTAGGGCTTGGCTCCACCTTGGCCCCCTGACTTGCAGAGACTATGGCACTGTGTCTGCTAGTCAGTTACTGTCCAGTCTCTCCACATGCCCAATTAAACCATCTCAAGGTACTCTAATACTTCCCAACACATCTACATCAACAACACTCTTAACTTCACTTGCCTGTCTGTTACTCTGCATAGAAGTAACTCAGTTTGCATAAAAGACCAAATATCTTACCTAGGTGTCAGAGAGGAATGCTGTCATGTGCTGGCACAAAATACACCAGTGTCTCCTCTGCCTGGTATTACAAACATCCTTGATCTCGCTCCCTATCCCCAGAAAGAAGGATGGTTAACTGTAGGAAAATAAGGTCAGCCAACAGTCAACCACTTTCATGTAAAGATAAGCCTGGGTTTTTAACTACTACTGCCATCTCTCTCCTCTTCCAAAATCAACTTTCAGGGTATCTCTTCCTTTCTCCTATTTCTCTCCTCTTCGTAGGTCTCTTTCAAGGTATCTCATCCTCTACTTTTCTTCATTTCTCCTATTTCTCTCCTCTTCCTAAACCTCTTTCAAGTTATCTCCTCCTTTCTTGAATCTCTCTCATCTTAACTGTCTTTCAAGGTCTCACTTTCTCTTCCTTCTTCTCTCCTTTGAGCTTGAGGAGAATACCTTCATATTGTGACACTGTTATGACAGAATGCTGATGCTGCCTGGTTATACAAACATCCTTCAACTTGCTCATCCCTTTGAAAAGACAGTGGACTACAGAATGGCAACTCCACTAGATTCAAATTCAGATGACCCTGTGACATCATCATCATCGTTTTTGGTTATATGTCATGTTTTCCGCATAGGTTTCCCTGATAACACTCCACCTTGCTCTGTTACGTGCTCTTGGATGGAAGGATGAAGGTTACTGGCAACTTGCCTCCAGGCGGCATTCAGTTAGCAATAATTGCCAAAGTACCTTCAAACTTTAACCTTTTGGGGTCACATCCATTTGAAGCACCTTAATCCACCAGACCACCAGGCATTCTACCAGTGTGAAAGGATAATAGTAATAACAACATGAAATTACATCCTTCTCTTCAATAACCAATCATGTACACAAAATAAAAAGTACAAAAACATCCTTGTTTTGCCTTTCACTGCAGTTTGGTTCAATTTTTCTTCTTTCTGGATAAAAATGGGATTCCCAAACATACAAGGTGGTACATATATAACATACGTTAGGAGTCAGAGCAATGGAAATGTGTTATCTGAGAGAGAGAGAGAGAATGAGGTTCTGTAAAGGAGCACTGTGGTGTTAAAGTGGACATGATTGAAAGCATCAAGAGAAATCCAGTACTCTGAGATGGTCTGGCCATGAGGAGAGGATGGAGAATGAGATATGAACCATAAAAGTGCATGAGTGAGGTGGAGGGAGAAAGGGAGAGGAGGAGGGGGAGACTGAGGATGAGACAAAGGGATGGAGTGGAGATGTGTGTGTGTGTGTGTGTGTGTGTGTGTGTATGTATATATATATATATATATATATATATACAGTAAGACCTCGCTATAAGGGGCTAGTTGGGGCCCATGCCACTCCAAAAAATACGAAACTCCGATAAAAACGACATCCAGACTTCCCCCTGCTAATTTGGACTTTTTCTATCAGACATTTGTCCAGATAGAATGAATGGTTTTTAAACTGTTTTGACTATCACTGCAATACTGTACTGTGTTATAAATTTACTACATAATAATACTGTACTGCACGCTGACAAACATATCTTTTATTTACCTTATTGTGGTGAACATAGCTGAAGTGGTGAGGCAGTCCGGATTGCTTCTGGCTTTATCAGACTTTTTCTGATATACAGGAATTTATTCAGGTAGCTCCTCGATTCCGATAAAAGCAAATTCCAATCTACTGAAGTCGGTTATATTGAGGTTTTACAGTATATATATATATAGAGGGAAGGAGGGTGTTAGTTGAAGGGAAAGCAGTCAAAAGGTGGCAGATTAAGCAACATGGAGGTGATTTGTTTGTGGCCATCCCTTTTGGGATTAAGGCATATGGCAAGAGATATACAGAAAGTTAGATGAATAATGTTAATTTATTACATGACCTAGAGTCTCTTTAAGAAAAATCAATCACAGTAAAGTGACTGATCAACAGCTCCAGGCACATTACATACAAAACGATGTAGAACTATACAGCTTCTACTCTAACTTGGCCTAAATTTGCCATCTCTCCCTCTTGATTTCTGAGGTGTAACAGATTAACACTAGGATATGATGCTAGTCATGAGGAAGTGCCATTGACAGGATGTAGAACTACAGTACTGCCTTTTCTGCCATTAAGATATATGACAACAGCAAAAGGATGGAAATTTGGGCCAAGGTAAACAATTCTTAATAACTAAAAATCATCGTTCAGTATTCAGGAAGAAATATTATATTCAATTAAGAAAACCATCATTCTTCAAGTGGTATGAAGCAAGCATTAAACCCCAACCATCCCTTTGATATGAACCCTGATGGGCCACACCAGGTTCAAGGTTAAAAAGCCTCAACCCACTAGACCACCAGGCATCTGTTTACAAACTATACAGTACAGCTATAAATACTGCCTCTGGATATGCCACATCATCATCATCTAGAAAATGTGAGTAAGATTATAACATCATTATAATACACAAGTACAATCATATTTACAAACTAGAGGGGCACTCTCTGGAGCGCATCTCTCCAACAAGGGCACTGTAATTTCCTAACTGCACTTCATAATGGATTAGGTTTTCTTATCATCAATTAGGGTTTCACAAAAAATGTTTTCTGGATCCAGAATCTGTAATATGGTCCAGATCGGTCCCAAAAGTTCCCCGGGATATGGGATAGCTACCCAACAAATTGGGTCCAAATCTCTCTCTTAGTTTTTGAGTAATCCTGCTAACAGACAGACAAACAGGGATGAAAATATACTCTCTGTCAGAAAGAATCAATACCATCATCATCATCATCATCATGAACTTTCCCACTTAAGGATGGGGTAAGGAGTGGCAAAACTACTGGAGACAGAGAGAGAGAGAGAATGAGGGGGGGGGGGGAGAATTCTTCCATCTAAATATATATTTTACAAAAATCAATTATCAATAATGCATTTACTGGTTAACACCTAATATGTAAACCAAACTAATAGGTTTGCTTTCACCTGATGTTTCTGGGCCATTCATCATCGTCATCACTATCATTGTCGTCACACACCTCAAATACTATGTCGTGGATGCAACGAATCTGATGAAACTTATTTATGAGGTAGGAATTAGTTTCCTTGGTTACTCACACTATGATCAGTTTGTTTTTACTCAACATAGATCCGCTAATCCCTTTCAGCTCATCTGATGGCCAAGTGTAGTCAGTTTGGAGCAATGAGTTGACTACTGTAGTAATAAAGGAGACTAATTCCTACCTCATTACTAAAGCTCATTGAATTCCATTCAACCAAAGCTTAGCATTCAAGATGTTACCCAGTTCTGTCAGATGAAAACATTCTGGCTAAAAGTAATTCTTAGAGTTGAATACAGCACCAATAACTGACATAAGTCAATAACAAAAGTAACAGACAAAATTGTCAAATATTCCAGTGAGTTACCCAGTTTCATCACATGAAAACAAAATAGTCCACAGAAATATAACAGAATACAACTAAAAATGTACACTACTATATATTAATACGCCAGGGGAAAACAAAAACCACGCCAATAAAATTGTATTCATCATCGTCGTCGTCGAAGATGTTACGAGTGTAATGCTATATGGTAGTGGGACCCACGCAGGAAAGGAAGAGGATACTCGAAGGCTGACAAATGTACAGAATTGACAATGATTAGGTGGATGTGCAGTGAGCCTTGAATGCAAGGCCTGGGAGGACAAGGTTTGCGGTGGAAGAGCTGAGAGGAAGCATGGGACTGGGTGGTGGTGTGATAAGAAGGGGTAAATCGAGATGGTTTGGGCACGTGGAAAGGATGGGTGATGACAATTGGATGCAAAAAGTGAGAAGTGTAAATGCCGGGGGTACGGCTGCAGAAGGTAGACCGAAAAAAACCTTGGAGAAAGTCATAGAGTGTGACCTCAAGGATCACGGACTGAACAGGGAGGCTGCCAGAGATCAAGCAGCATGGACAGCCACCAATAGGTGACCAAGACCGACGTATGCTGGCATGTTGGAGCATAAACGAAATCGAAATAAAACAAAACGAAATATGAAACTGGGAGAGTCATCATCCCCATAAACTCATAATCATTATTCATTGTCATTATCATCAAAAACATTTTTTTTTTCACCTACAGGTCAGGAAAGATGCAATTAAAAAATGAGAAAGTATGAAACTGGGTGAGTCATTATCACTGCTATTCCTTTTTTTTTTTTTCCACCTAAAGCGGTGGGACTGATGAAGATAAGACGTAAAAGTTAGTGAACCAGCACCACCACCACCATCATCATCATCCTATCCTTGCTTCCAGTGGTCAAAACTAGACAAAGTAAAGCTTGGATGCAATGTCATGCTTGTAGTCGATTTTGGCCGCTTGGGTCATAATGGCGTCAGATACAAGCAACCCTTCCGTCTCGCCAGACGCAATGGAGGATGTCTCGCTCTGACACAGATCTCGGATGTGTACCTTTGCTCTGGAATAAAACGATTACTTAGAAAATGCTTGAGAGAGAGAGAGAGAGGTATAAACATACTGTATGAGTATACAGAACATGCAAACCTTACTGACAATAGTGGATACATACCAGAAGACCAACAAATGGGCATAGTAAGCTGGTATTGGTATGGATGGACAGGTGCGGAGATACAGCGAGACAGCAACATTGGGCAAACACAGAGATACACTGACCATACAAACTTTACTACTGGATACAGGGATACATACCTGAAGGCCACCAAATGAGCATAGTAAGCTGGTGTAGGTATGGAGACAGAGCGCGTGCACCGAGAGTACAGGTGACACATGGCATACGTCATGGTCTCCAGCTGATCCATTGTTAGATCATTGTCGTCCCAAAGCACATGGTAGTGAGTGGGTCGGCTGGTTCCCTGTATGCCCTGGGGATTAAAGAAAGTCAGTATTAACACTCGGGTTCCTAGGACTCATTCACCCATCATTAGGTCTTTGCTGTCTCTCAAAACATGGTAGTGGATTGGTCTGCTGGTTCCCTGTATGCCTTGAGGATTAAAGGAGGGCAGTATTTACAGGCTCAGGTTTCTATGACTCACTCTATAACTCTACAACTCTCTCCCAAGCTCCTACGACTAATTCTATATCGTGGTCTCCAGCTGATCCATCATTAAGTCACTGTCATCCCAGAGCACACAGTTGTGAGGTCAGTTGGTTCCCTGCATGCTCTGGAGGCTGAAGTCAATGTTAACATTTTCAGTCTCCTGTAACTCACACTTTGGCTCCTATGACTCACTTTCCAGGTTCTATGACCAACTCTGACTCACTGTCCAGTCCCTATGACTCATTATCCTGCTCTTATGACTTACTCAGTTGAATAAAATAGTATGGTGTCCTTATGGCAGTTCATAAGTGTGTGGTCATTATACACATCATTCAGTAAAAAATGTTTTCCCTAAATTCAATAAAATCATCTGGTGGTAGCAAGCAAGTTGTCAGTAAGTTGCTGTTCCTGAGTAACCCTGGTCTGTCTGGCCAGGCAAACCTATCAACTGCAGGCAAGAAACTGTCCCTGCAGAGCTGTCCCATGCAGTGAACTAATGTTTCCTTGCAGTGGACAGTGCCTCACCACACTGAGGTGCAGGGCGAACTGTGGAGCTTTGGTTCCTGAACTGACACTACTTTTGTGTCCCCACCCAGTTTAACTGAGGCATCTATGTAGATTCCACATTACCCCATTTTTGGTTACAGGCTAAAGTTTGTAAACTTTGTAAAGTTCTTAAATGTCGGGACCAGCTCCTATGCTCCTCATGGGGCAATGTAGGATTGGATGATGGATGGATGGATGGTAAAGTTTCCTGGGTTACAGGAAATCAATAGGCTTTTCACAGGAGGTCCGGATGACGATGATGATGATGATGGAAAGAAGAGTAACATAAGTGACAAGAAGGATGGGAGAAATAGGAAGAGAGGAGGGCAAACACAGAAAAAGTGATACAGAAGAAGGAAAAAATAACCAGTACCGTTACATCAGGTGGATGATGGTCGTCATCACCTACCACCAAGTCATTAAGTTGAATAACCAAATGGACACCTTGCGGTACAGTATAATGGGTTAAGGCACTCCAAGAAGATGTGACTCATAAGAGTTTACATCCAAGGCTGGTTGGGGTTTATAGTTCACACAATGCCTCCTAGTGAATTCGAGTTAATTGGAGTTCATAGTTCTTGTTTGAAATACCAGGATTAAGTAATCATGCCCTATGCCCTTAGGCTCCTCATGGGACAATAATGGACTGGTAGACAGGTAGACAGACAGATACAGTACCTGGTGAGAACACAGATAGAAGTCTCTCTCACTTGGGTGTGTGATCTTGTTGTCAACAGTAGTGCCAGGTGGAATGTTCTTAGATCGACCTATACCATCACGCTCCTGGCAGAACAGCCTGGGGATGATAAAAATCATATTGGTAACTGAAGTTTCTAATAACCCATGAACTGTTTATTCTTCATCATCCTGAACTCCCCCCCACCCACCCCAAGGATAGGGTGACATTCAGGGTGTGTTCAAAAAGAAAAAAACTGACAAAAGGAGAATTAACTAAACATTTGTCCAATTAAAATGTCAAACTCTCATTCAGTCAGCACTCAAGCCCAAGGTATCCTGAATTCACTTCATATACATACACATTCATACTTACGCACTTCATACCATCTATCAACTAGAGTCAATCCAACTACTATCATTTTATGGGGATAAAACGGGAGTGCTAGTCTCTTTGTCATTTATTCCTTCATACAAAATTCTTCAAATCAGCTTAATCCACTGTCAGCTACCTTGCCTAATCATCCTCTGTACCTTGTTTTCTTACACACACACATTTACCATTTCTGTTCACCATCTTGGCCTCTCATGCCAAGTACAGTACCTAACTGTGTATGATGTGACTGCTGCACCCCCAAAAATGTCATGCTGGGTTTGTACTCCTCCTGCCTGCATTCCTTTCAGTTTCAACAACTAAGAAAATGAACAAAAGCACACAAAACAACAGACAGTCCACAAACATACCACAAAAATCACTCTCTGTTTCCTCTCCTACCTTGTGTGATGTCTCTTCTGCACCACAATAAATGTCATGCCAGGTTTGTAATCCTTCTCCAGCTCCGTACAGGCTTTCCGCATTGCCTTCAGCTCGAATGACAGAACCTCCAGGAACTGTGACTCACTGACACCATCCCGGTACATGATGATTCTCTCCGGTTTCCTCTTGGTTGCGCGGTAGAAGCTTATGAGCAGGTTCCTGAAAAATATGGTGAATATAAACACTCTTAGGTCTCAGTGATTCATCAAGATGGGCAGCAGCCGGTCATAGGACAGCATGTTACTAACCCTAAACTAATGCCTTTTTTTTCTCTCTCCCTCTCTCTTCTTGTTCTGGGTAACCATACAACCAAATTATGGCACCTGGTGGTTTAGTGGGTAATTAAGGCACTTCAATCAGACTAAGCCTATGTAGGTGTATATCCAAGGGATGGTTGGGGTTTATTGCTCATGTAATGCCACTCAGGGATGAGTGAGGCTGGTCACTCTCATCTTAAATGACAGGACCAATCTGCCTAGCCCTGGGCTCCTACACTCCTCATAGGGTAACATACGATTGGATGATAGATAGATGGATTTTCTTTTTGGGGGGAAGGGGAGGGGGGATTATAATCTTAATCTAATAACCTATTCATGTCTTAGCCTGCAACAACTGTGAGCTAGTGTTGCAACATTATTGCTCTCGGGGCGCTCACCATCCACTCACTCGATGTAGTGCTGCCCAGGTGTCTGTCCTCTCCCTTCTTCCATCCTTATTTCTTTCCTTCCTCTTCAGTTTTTCTTTCCTTCATTCTTTCCTCTTCCTTCTGTCTAGGGGTGACTACACTGAGTGACAAGCCAAAGGATTTCCTGTTCACCAAGAAATCAGTTACTAAGCTGGGTGGTAACAATATAACCAACTTAAGGCGCCTGGTGGTTTAGTGGGGAATCAAGGCACTCCAATCGGATTGAGCCGGTGCAGCTTTATATCCTATGGGTGGTTGAGGTTTACTGCCCCATGATGCCACTCAGGGATGAGTGAGGCTGGTCACTCTCATCGTGTCAGGACCAATTTGCCTAGCCCCGGACTCCTACACTCCTCATGGGGCAACACTGGATGAGATGATGAATGACTATGATGAATATCATGCTACTCACTTTCCCACATATACGATGCCTTCCCATGACTTTGGATGGTGTGCAAAGTAGTGGTATTGGTCTGTATGATGAGGGACTGTTAAGTAGTTTCCCTGACTTGAGTATGGGAAAGATGGTCACTTTCTTCCAGTACCAGGGATTGGGATGATAGTCCGGGAGAAGTTGATAATTGAAGTAACGGCACTTACTGCTATAGGGCCAAGGTGTTTAAAGTGGAGGTTTGAAATCTGATCACGGCCTACTATTTTGGACTTTTTTTTTCAACTGCTCTGTGTGTGTGTGTGTGTGTGTGTGTGTGTGTGTGTGTGTGTGTGTGTGTGTGTTTTCATAGCTTATGGATGCATGATACAATAGTTGATTAGGTTGAGTGCTTGTTTCTTCTGCCTAGGGATGGTTCCATCAGTGTTTCGTAGGAATTCCTAGGCTGATGATGGGCAAGTCTTTGATGTGTGGATATTTCTTAACGTTTTCCTAAGTTTGCCATCACTGACTTAAGGTGTCCACAAAGTTTCTCCAGTTTTCTTGTTCACATATAATGATAGGTTCATACAGTGTTGCTTAAGTTCTGCATGGTTTCATGATCTGCTGTTGGTGGTGTATGGTACTTTTAAGTGTAATAAACCTCAACTACCTCTCGAATTTTATCAGTATACGCACTCAGAGCAATACCCAACCACCCCTCAGAAGTGGTAGGCATTGGTGACCATCATCTACTCACTTGATGTGGTGCTACCTACTTCTTCTTTCACTTTTACCATTGTATCCCTACGTGTCAAGTGGGGTTGGTGAAGGATTAGTGCCCTTCCCTGTAAAACAATTAACTCTAAGCCCTTGGCCACCCCGTCTGGGATGCATGGCGTCTGGCAATGAATGAGTGATGAATTTCTTAAGTCTGCCCTCCTCTCCTCTTACTTCTCCTATTTCTTCCATCCATCCATCCATCATCCAGTCTATATTGTCCCATGAGCAGCATAGGAGCCCAGGCTAGGAAAGTTGGTTCTAACATTTAAGATGAGAGTGACCAACTTCACTGATCCGAGTGGCATTACGTGAGAAATAAATCCCAACCACCCTTGGATATAAACCTACACAGGCTCAGTCCGATTGTACGTGAGCAATAAATCCCAACCACCCTTGGATATAAACCTACACAGGCTCAATCCGACTGTACGTGAGCAATAAATCCAAACCACCCCTCGGATATAAACCTACACAGGCTCAATCCGACTGTTGCTCCTTAATTACTCACTAAACCACCAGGTGCCATAATCTGGTTAAATGGCTAGCACCTAGCACAGTAAATGGTTTCCTGGTGTACAGGAAACCACTTGGCTTGTTGCTCAGTGTAGAGTCACCCATTGGCAGAGGGAGGAGGAATGAATGAAGGGAAGAAAGACAGAAGAGGAAGGAAGGAAGAGAGGAAAGGGCAGACACCAAATGCAGCACTACACCAATTGCATGGATGGTGAGCACCCCCACCTACCACCAAGCTATCACTTTTGACTGTTCTCCTTTCCATTTCAGGTGGTTCTACACTGAGTGACAAATCTACTGGTTTCCTGTGATCCAAGAAACCATTTACATATAACCAGATCACATGGAGAAGTGGAGCCTACCATGGTGCTCCTGTTAACTGGGTGGACACACAAATGCAGCATCCACCCAAGAACCAAACCTCCACACTTTTCCCAGTGCCTCATCATAGCCAGGTGCTGGCAATCACAAAGAAAAATCGCTTCAGTGCACTGGACAGCCCTGCAGGACAGGTGCCTTGCCTGTGGTTGATGGGTTGGTTCAGTTAGACAGACAGGTTGATCAACAGCAACAACAACCATCCCTCAGACCTAAGCCCATAGTCCTTGAGGTTATGTCATCTCAGTGAACTGCTGATGATATACAGCATAATTATTGTAACAAGCAACCCTTTAACTTATATCCATCTACTCAGTCATTTCCTTGAACAATTAACTACAACTGATCCTTAAACTTAAACCCATACACTCACTTAGTCATATCCTTGAGTTCCTGTATCATCTCAGTGCGGTGTTGCTGATGCCGCACCTCTGATGCATACTTGCAGGCATAACGATCCAACGAGGCAAGTACAGCAGCTAACGATGGGGTGGACTTGTCATGGGCGGGAGGATGGTTGACATCTGCTCCCATGATCATAATTGGTGTGTTGAAGACCTGCAAAAGTTAAATGGAGTCAGGATTCCAGGGGCTTGCGTGGTGAGTGAATGAGTGTTGTGGCCCATTTATATGTAGGTATACACTGGTTAGTCCTCTTTCTATCATGTTTTTTCTTGCTCTCTGGGCCATACCTCATCCCATCCTTAGGTGGGAAAATAAGAGTTCTAGATGACAATGATAATGATGATGAGACTGTTTGTTAAAGACCAACAGGGAACAGGCTAAACAAAGTCAGAATTCAGGGGACTTGCATGGTGACTGATAGAAGGGAAAGAGAAGAGAAGGGTAGAAAAGAGGGAAGGTGAAAGGGGAAAGAGAAGCAACTGACAATGGCAATGATGAAGATTACAACAGTGCTGATGATGATGATGAAAGGAAAAGGTGAGAGGGAAGAGAAAGAGAGGGAGAGGGGAGGGAAAGACAGAAGGAGAAATGGAAGAAAGAGAAAGAGAAACTGACAAAGACAATGGCAATCAATATGATCATGAAGGTAATAATGCTGCTGCTGCTGATGATGATGATGATGAAAAGAAAAGAAGACTTACAGAAGGAGAGAGGGAATGGAAAGAAAGATGGGGATGGGAAGGGGGAGAAAGGGAATGGCAATGAAAACAACAATGAAGATTACGATGGTGCTGATATGACAATGATGATGATGAGTACAATGAAAAAATACCACAAAATCTATTATGAAAAAATCCATAAATCAACTTACAATAGGTCGTGAAGCTAGTCCCAGTACATTGTTTGTACCACCCAACTTGGCATTGATCTTGAGGAGGAGGTTGCCTACAGTGGGAGGGCTGCATTTCTGTACATTCCCACCCTGCACACACTGCGTCACTATCTTTACTTCTCGGTCTCCTACTTTCTTCACTCGAGCTGGAAGAGGAGGTCAATAATGAATTTGTTTCACCTGATGGAGCTAGGCAACACTGATTTTGAGCAGGATGTTGCCCACAGTAAGAGGGTTGCATTTCTGCAAGTTTTCATCCCGCACACATACAGCGTCACAATCTAGCCTGGGGCTAGGCAACTTGGTCCTGACATTTAAGATGAAAGTGACCAAAGTCACTCATCCCTGAATGGCATTATGTGAGTACTAAACCCCAACCACTCTTTGGATATAAACCTGCACTGGCTCAATCCCACTCCAGCATCTTAACTGCCCACTAAACTACCAGGCGCCATATTATGATTATATGGTTATCACCCACCATGGTAAATGGTTTCCTGGTGTAGAGGAAACTATTGGCTTGTTCCCAAGTGTACAGTCACCCGCAGACAGAAGGAAGAGGAAAGAACGAAGGAAAGAAAGACATAAGAGGATGGATGGAAAGAAGGAAGGATTCACTCTCACAAATATACATAATATAGCTACTTAGTGCAGGAAAATGATGTCATGCTTTATTCTTAGGACATACCCATATTAAGGTGATGTTTTCTATGAACTGGAAGCTAAATGAAGTGCCAGCACCAGCTAACTACTTCCCAACAATTGAGTGTTTGGAATATAAATTTCATAATGTAAAGATACATACGATAATAGTCTCCAACTCTGGGCAGCACCACAAGGATGAGCTGGGTGTTGGGGAAGCGCTGTTTAACCTCAAACAGGTCCCTCTCTGGATTGGGGTAGCGGAGACCCTTTACCATCGCAGGTTGCTTAATGCCCATGCCCCGCTCCTTCCCCATCCTCATAAGTGACTGAAGGAATTTGCTGTGAGAAGAAAAAGCCATTTTGAGATGAGACCTGAGGAGAGGAGAGGAAAGAGAGTCTCATACAGTAAGAACAATTATGATGCAAATACTTCATCAGAAAGGGGAGAGGAAATCAAAATAAAAACAAACATACCTAATCTGAATACTTTTTCACTGCTAAAACTCACTCAAACCCCCGTAAGTTCCACAGCCTTGTCATTTTCAATAGCTCACTTTCTCGCACATCCATTTACCATAAACAGGGTGGCTTGTAGGTTAAATACTTCTCCACTAGAAACTTATCTGGCAGTATCTTTTGTGTTAAATGTAGGATTGGATGACAGATAGAATAGATAGATCTTTTGTGTTGTGAAGATGGCTGAGTATGCTGAGGAAAGCAAATTAATAACTGATGCCAGACAGACACTGATAATGTTGACTGTGCCGTCCCTGCTACATGAGAGTAACTGTGCAGAGGAGTGGATGAGGAGAGTTTTGTATGTACCACCTCATACGTCCACCTTCCCACACTTCTATACTGACAAAACCACCATCATAGTTCACACATACCTGCATCATGCACACATATTTACTTCATTCACACACGTGCTGCTACATCTAAACATTTTCATTTCATTCACACATTTACTTCATCCATACACAGACACACGTACATACACGCACATGCACACACACACACACACACACACACACACACACACACACACACACACACACGCACGCACACACACACGCACACTTCATAACCAAAACACACCCATCACTAACTTCAGCTTTTCCTCACTGATACTGTATATCTTCCATCGTAACCATCCACATATATGCACTTCATCCATACTAATGTACTCCACCCACACATAACCAAAGCATTTATCACTCACTTCAGCACATCATCCTTGATAAAACCGCCATCATAGTTCAATGCCACCCAGTGCTCAAGATTGGCGGAGGAGAAAAAGGTGTGGTTGCGGGTCTCCCAAACCCCTTTGTCCGGCTCAAACTCTTTGTCCATTAGTAGCTTTGGGGCCGGTAAGACACGCCCATCCAGGCTCACAGGCTATAACAAGAAAATGTGAAATCCTATATTACCACAAGAACACGGCACTAGTTACAAAGAAGTGTTGTGGAATGGAAGCACAGCCGTAGTACTGTCCATCAGCAGCTCTCGTGCCAGAAGCAAACATCCATCGAGTTTTCCAGGCTGGAATTGTAACTAGGCTATACAGTAGTTTAGTTTTTGAACACCACAGATGCTGAACAGAACTGTCTGGGTATGGCAAAAATGAAATTAAGAGACACTATACTGAATTAGTTAATACTATACATACTTGGTAAGATATAAAGACTCTCAACGATATAAAGAACAGAATATTCCTTCAGTTTCTCAACTGATCACTTGTGAGTTGTGGGCTACAAGGACGTTGAAAATATTAACATTAATAATTTTCATAGTACTGGCATAGCATAAACTCTGTTTTGAATAAATAAATACCATGTGAAAACAGCTTTGACATAATGTAATGTGCTTGCTTCATAGTGTTTTGCTTCAGTTGAGCCATAAATAAGGAAAACAACAAACATAATGTGGCTCAGCAAGTACTTGACATTACCAGTACATCAGAGCTATTCTCACACAACAGTCATCTTTTACACATGCAATTTATGCTATGATAATTATCATCCATCCATCATCCAATCCTACATTGCCCCATGAGGAGCATAGGAGCCCGGGGCTAGGCAGTTGGTCCTGACATTTAAGATGAGAGTGACCAGCCTCACTCATCCCTGAGTGGCATTACATGAGCAATCAACCCCAACCACCCCTTGGATATAAACTTTCACCAGCTCCATCCAATTGGAGTGCAATAATTACCCACTAAACAACCAGGTGCCAAAATTTGGTTATATGGTTACCACCAAGCATAGTAAATGGTTTCCTGGTGTTCAGGAAACCATTTGGCTTGTCACTCAGTGTAGAGTCACCCACAGGCAGAAGGAAGAGGAAAGAATGAAGGAAAGAAAGACAGAAGAGGGAGTGTAAAGTCACCCGTAGGCAGAAGGACAAGGAAAGAATGAAGGAAAGAAAGACAGAAGAGGATGGAAAGAAAGAAGGATGGAGGAGAGGAAAGGGCAGACACCCAACAGCATTACTGTCATTAAATTTAGTAATGTCGACATTTTCAATCTCAATGTAGCTTAAAACTTGCAGGTGTTCAACTGTAATCAAAAGCTGAATAAGATCTTCTGGGAGTGGCAATATCAGTGAATGAGACTGACTAAAGAGTGTACGTGAATGAGGTGGTGCGAGAGACTGAGGACATGGTGGAGGGATATACGTATAACACTGGTGTGCAATGGAATGAGGGAGGACAGCGTGACGGAGATAATTTGCTTGTGGTCACCCCATCTGCGATTAAGGCGTACAGTAATATAACCTGCAGACAGACAGACTGATGGACAGATGGAATAATAGAAAAGACGCATCAATACACTACCTGATCCGATATAGAGAATTCCAGTGCCTTCAGGATGGGGTCGCTACTGAGGTTGAGTTTCTGTACAGCATTGCGTATGCTGTTCAATCTCTCGTAAGGCATCTTTGCTGTGCCACGGATGAACTGCGATGTTTCTCTGTCACTTAATTTCTTGGTCACTTTCTGTCCCTTGGCTATCTTGCATACCTGAAAAATAAATATTCATCACCATCATTTTTGCTGTGCCACATATGAACCGGGATGTTTCTCTGTTCCTTAGTTTCGTGGCCGCCTTCTGTTCCTTGACTATCTTGCATTCCTGAAGATACAGAAGTTTCAATCAATCATTCATCATCTAATCCTGTGTTGCCCCATGAGGAGTGTGGAAGCCTGGGGCTAGGGAAGGTGGTCCTGACATTTAAGATGAGAGTGAGCAGCCTCACTCATCCTTACGTGAGCAGTAAGCCCCAACCACCCCTTGGAAGTAAACCTGCACTGGCTCAATCCGATTAGAGTGCCTTAATTACCCACTAAACCACCAGGTGCCATTAGATAAAGAAGTATCATTGTCATTTCCATCTCCTACTCGTAGGCAGGGCCCAAAAAAAAAAAAAAAAAAAAAAAAAAAAAGTGCAAGAACCAATCAATAGCATGTCCATTGCAATGCATTATTCCAACCCCTGGAATCCTGACTCCACCCTAGTGGCATGCCTTCTACAGAAAGCTTCATAATTACCTACAGTATTAGATAGTCAATTTGACAGTTGTTAAATTAAACAGACTGGCAAACCCCTGTCATGTGTTCCTCTGTACACAGTTCATTCAAGCAGCCTCATCACGTGTCAGTTCTCCAGCCTCATCACCTTCCACACTTTGTTTTCTCAGATGTTCATATACCATATCCATCCACTTTCTTGGCATACCACATTTCTTCAAACC
This sequence comes from Coenobita brevimanus, assembly GCF_032717465.1. NCBI lineage: Eukaryota > Metazoa > Arthropoda > Malacostraca > Decapoda > Coenobitidae > Coenobita > Coenobita brevimanus. The sequence continues at coordinate 348,518 of NC_137068.1, read as the reverse complement.
TTCAAACTCACTCACATATACTCTTTTTCTTATGCAATTGTGCTGGAGAGGGAAGCCTTCATGTGGTGGCACTAATATAGCTGGTTATACAATGTTTCTCAACCCCCTCCCTGTTCCCACAGAGGGGGGACTGTGAACTTGAAGAAAAATGCAACTTCAGCCTTCAGTGCACTGGGTTCATGTCCAGATGAGCCTGGAGCTGCACTAAATATAGGTAAGATACAGCCTACTTAACTCCTTCAATGCTAAGTGTTGAACAGAATCAATGAATAAAAGTAAATACAAGTAGTCAATTTACCTCCACCTGATGGAACTAGGCCCCTTCCACATCGTTAATATTAAGACATGGTTGCATGAAAGTTGATAAGCCTTAGTTAAGATGAAAGAATGAGTCTCCTTGGTTACTACAGTCATTTTCACCTGACAGAACTAGACCACTCATACAACTTTATTTCTGTCATGGTTTCATTAATTTTCATGAGCCTAAGTTGATGCAAAAATGACTCCTTGGTTATTACTCAAATTAACCTTCCAAGCTGATGACAGTTGTGACATCACAAAGGTACAGTTCCAGAGGACTGGAAGTCATACACAAGAGTTGCCATATACTGTAAAAAGGAAAAGGGGAAAGAGAAGTTCTAGTAAGTGCAGCGAAGATTCCAGTGAAGATTGGTGAATGAAAGCTTGTGTGACCCCATTTCCTTGTGCATGCTGTTGACCAGTTCTCCAACTACCATATTCTTTCCTCTTCCTTGCACTTTGAACTATCTCACCCACCTGCAGGTGGGAAAATGAGGTGGGATGATGAAGAAAGATGGGTACTTGTCTTTTTTTTTTTTGAAGAAGAAGGAACCAAAGGCCATGAGCCCGCAAAACTGTTCCTTCCAAGAGAAAACCAAAATACAAGAGAGAGCTAAATTCAAGATCCATTCATTTTCAGATGCCTGGACACACTGCGTTTGAAAGACTGGAGATCATAGGAAGCAGGAAATACAGACTGAGGGAGACAGTTCCAGAGTTGACCTGTTGCATAAATGAAGGACTGGGAATAACAGTTAACTCTTGCATTAGAGAGTTGGACAGAAAAGGGGTGAGAGTTTGCTGCTAGACGGGTGCTACGTGCCCGTCGTATAAGTGGAAGAATGCATGCAGACAGTTCAGAGGAACAGTGACCATTGAAGTAGCGATAGAAAAGAGATAAAGAAGCAACACTGCGGCGAAGAGACAGAGGTTGAAGGGAGTCAGTAAGAGGGGGAGAGTTGATGAGACGAAAAGCCTTTGACTCCACCCTATTGAGAAGAGCTGTAAGTGGGGAGCCTCCCCACACATGAGAGTTGTACTCCACACAGGGGCAGATAAAACCCCTGTATAGAGTCAACAATTGTGCAGGGGCAAAGAAGGAACAGAGTCGGCTTAGCACACCCAATCGCTTGGAAGCAGATTTTACAAGAGATGTAATATGATCTTTCCAAGACAAGTCCCAAGCAATTGAAACACCAAGCATATTCATGGATGATGCAGGATTAAGTTGAGTATTATTAAACATAAGTGGGTATACCTGTGGAAGATTTTGTCGGGTTGATAGGTGCAAAAACTGAGTCTTTGATGCATTAAAAACAACCAGATTATTTTTACCCCAGTCAGAGATATATGCTAGAATACTTGTTGGCAGACTTAGGGAAACAACTGAGAAATTTTGTGAAGAACAATGGGGTTTTAGAAATGGGAGAGGATGTATAGAAACTACACAATAACAGTTGCAGAAGAGCAAAGGGCTTTAACGAGGGAAGGGATAGGCTATGCAGACCAGATATTCTAAGATGCTTAGTGGAAAAGTCTTCAGAGAAGGGAAAGATGTATGCTACAATTGTGGACTTGAAGAAGGTACATGAAAGAGCAGATAGAGGGAAATTCGAAGGTGCTAAAATATATGAGGTGCTCCGAGCCAGAGGGGCGAGCATGCATTTTGCTAATTTTCAGTAACTAAGTTTTTAAACTTTGACATGGCTAATTATACAATGGTAAAACTATACTTTTATGCATTTTATTGTTTAGCATGAAAGTGCTAACCAAGACAATTAAAATGGTGGTAAACATGACATGTCTAAAGTACTGTATATTACAGTTTGGTAATGTCAAAGCAAATACGCAAAATGCACGGTCGCCTCTCTGGCTCAGAGCACCTCATATGAAGTAGCTACATGGAAAACCACTGCATACTGTCAACAGTATATGTGCAACACTGATCAATGGATGGACAGATACACACAGATAAAAGTGGCTTACTTCAAAAGGCATGTAAATAGTTCAACTGAGAGGGTCAACTTTCAGGCAATTTAGCATTGGGTAATGCCGTCTTTTCTTGTACGGTACTGGTTGAGGAATTACTTGAGAAGCAATTGACAGATAGATACACAGACAACAGACAGACATTTTCTCCTGTATTCCTTGAGGAAGTACTTGAGTATGGCTGACAGACAGAGACAGACAGACAGATAGACAGACAAAGATCTCACCTCAATAGGCAGGTAAATATCACGACTGACAGGGCCAACTCTCAAACAGTTTAGCTTGGGATAGTTAAGCCTTCTCCCATACTGGTTGTTGAAATATTTCTCCACAGTAATTTTTCGCTTCCTCCCATCACCAGAATCGAAAGGGAAGTCCTGACGATCGGGTCCAATCGAAGAGATGTCGTTGACTTTGTACGTGCGGGGAACTGGTGTGTGTGTTACTTGGATCTGAAAATAGGAGAATAATAATAATAATATAACAATGACACCATGCTTTGTTGTAGGGAATCCCCATACAGAGGTTGGCCAAGGTACGGCTGATGTTTTCTAAGGACTGAAAGCTAAACCAATTGCCAAAACAGCTGATTACCTCCCAGCACTTGTTTGCTGCTGCTGGGGAAAAAAGAATTTGAGATGTGTCAAAACTTGTAAAAATGTGAGAGTCTCAGCAGTATAAAAGCCATAGGTGTATAAAACTGTACCTAACCCATTCAGTTTGATGTTTAACCTAAATAAACTGTCAGATGGTTGAACAAATAAATTAAAACAATATCCCTGGGGTCAATGGGGTTAAAATCTGTATAAAACTGAATAAAACCTGTACAAGGCAGCAGCAGAAATAAAATATGTTATGACACTACCTTCATATTGTGCAGCTCCCTCCTAAGTCTGCTCCTCTTCCTTTCATCCAGTGGTCTGTGTAAGTCTTCTTCTCTAAACCCCAAGTCATTCCTCATAAAATCAAGAACACTTTGCTCTTTGTAGAAGGCAGCATTGGCCACTGAAAAGAAAGCACTAGTTACCAATTTTTTTACTAAACTGCATTCACTTGGCTTAAAACTGTAATCTCTCCATTTTGCATACACTGTTGTAACAAAAGATTAAAGCTTGAATAAAATGCTATAATCTGTTCACTTTAACCTGGACTAAAACTGTCATGATTATCTGTGCAAAGGCTAGTTCAATGTGACACTGGAGTATGGCCTTCTTCTGCGATATGCAGACTTAGAAGACTGTTGCTATTGATCTGAACCCAGTGGACAGCAGACTAAACTTGAGATTCTCCTGTGTCAATGATCATCTTTCTGGTGACTAGGGAGAAAGCTGAGGAATGTTTGCAGGGTTATCTGAATGTGAATCAAAAGGATTGCAGGCTGAAGTTGCCATTCGTCTGTAGTCCACTATCCTACTTTAGGTGGACAGGAGAGTTGAGGGATATTTTCTATAATGTGGCAGCTAAGTTATTCAGTTATATCAACAACACCACATGAAGGCATCCCTCTCCAGTACCAAAAAAATATTACTAAAAAAAAAAAAAGGTAACAGTTGGTCTTGAACTGTTGTGGGTTGAGGTTTGGAGGGACACTACTCACAACCTACCATCAACATTAAGCAGCAGTGTATCCTTCTTCCATCCCACTGGTCTCAGGGACTCAAAGAAACCCACCATCGCCTCCTTGCCTCCACCTATGTCCAGTGAGCGGCCAAACTCTCCTCCCAAGGAGAAGAACGAGTTGCGTCCCACCTTCTCATAGCGGGTGGTTGGTAAGTGGTGGAACAAAACCTCCAGCATCTGAAAAAATGGGCAAAGAGGTGACATGTGAAGGTGCTAAGCCTGAGGGAATCAACTAGTCTATGTTCAGGGTCACATACAATAAAACAAAATATACAAACTTCAGCATGCAATCCATCAGGTTTCAGATGAACCTGGTGCAAAAACAAAAACAACTACTACTACTACAATTACTGCTGCTGCTGCTGCTGCTGCTGCTATTACTACTACTACTAGTACTACAGTAAAGCCTCATCTTTCAAAAGGGTTAGTATGCATTGGTACCCACATAAAACAAATACCTGGGAAAAAATGAAACCCTTTAAAACAGGTTCCAACAGCTATAATTCAGGTAGCCTATATGCTTGCCTAAAAATCCTTTGAAGTACCATAAACCATCACCCAACAATATAATAAACTTGCTTAATGAATAATTTCAAATTTTTAAAAATTATAGAATGGTGAAAAAGGGATATCTGAGCAAATCTGAAGGTGGGAGGAGGCTAACAGGCCAAGGAGAAGGTGCCGACAGAGCCAAGATTACGGGGGCTTGAATGATCAGGCAATGGAAGCGTGGCCCGTTAGACTGCACAAATTTGGACTGTCTGGACATTGCTACTCCTCACCCTGCCCTAGTGTGGGAAAGGAGGTCAGGATGATGATGATGATGATAATAAATTAAAAATTATTCCATAAAATACCTTACACTATACTACTGTGCATTTTAGCAATTTATTCATCTGTGATTAACCCAAAACCAGCAGAACTGACACTGCAAAAACTGTGGGATGGCTGTGCTACTAACAATAAGGCAACAGGAGTGTGATTTTACCTGTAGCACATTAAGAGGAATATCCCTCTCTCCTGGTGCTGCTCTGAGGGCCATGATAAGCTGACTAAGGCATTGACGATTCACCACTTTCATGCCTACGTAGTAGGACTTCTTTTTGCTTTCATCCTCAGAATACTTTACCTGAAAGAGATGCAGAGTCATTATCAGCATTGTCATCCTCATCAAAGCTCCCTTTCCATCAGAGAGAAAAAGATATTACACACACACACATATATACGGTATATGTTATAGCTGTAGCGCCCTGACAATTCTCCATTTTCAAGCTTATGTTGTTGAACTATTTTTTATCTTCCTTAGAATACTCTACCTGAAAGAGAAGCAGAGTCATTATCATTGTTGTCATCATCATCAGAACCTACCTTTCCACCAGAGAAACAAAAGAAAAAAATTATACTATATACTGTATATATAAAATTAATAATTTGGTTTTACTCCAGGTATCCCCGAAGGGCTAAGGCGTTGCCCCTGAGTAGATGACTTTTGGACTGGAGCGTGTAGCATTTTATGACCGGATGCCCTTCCTGATGTCTACCAATGACCCTTGGGTGGATTCGATCCTCCAACCCTTCAGTGCCAGCAGAGCACTCTAACCCACTGAGCCACGGCTGCTATATATATATATACCGTATATATATATATATATATATACAGTAAACCCTCAATCTATCTATCTATTGCCAGATGCCATAATCCCATAAGGGGTACCCTCTTTAATTCATATTAATTGGGGGGAACCCTTTGTCGAATTATCCAAAAATCCAAATTATTAGAGCTCATGCTTGCCCCTATCCTATACATATATATATACAGTAAACCCTCCATAATTCGGATTAATTGGAGGGAACCCTTTGTCGAATTATCCAAAAATCCGAATTATTGGAGCTGATGCTTGTCCCTATCCCCAAATCACACCCACGCTCACTAAAACATGGCTTTTTCACAAAAACATTGAACATCACAGTATATTATTACTTTATACTCCAACAGTGCACCATACAATAAATAAAATTGTGTCAAACCTTGATAATGAAGTCTTCCAACACAGTAGTAGAGTACAGTATACTTAACTGTACTGAAGGTACTGTAAGGGTCTTAAAATATACATTTATTACTACACTTATCACTACAAAAGGTGTTCACATCCACTTATCACTGGAACCCTTTTCGGACTTGTCTCGCTTAATTCGAATTTCTATCTGAATTAAAATGATTTTTGTGGTGGTCAAAAAAGATCTGAATTACTAGATTTCCAAATTATTCAGGTTTGAATTAGAGAGGGGTTTACTGTATATATTATAACATACTAACCAAAGTTTGCTCAACTGAATGAGCCACACTCCCATTCACTCACCATTCAAGCCTACAAAATCCTGGCTCTACTTTTACCTACAGTGATTTTTATATGAATGACCACATTCATCTTCATCATCAGTAAACTTTATCTTAAATGGAAGCATAATCATCATCACTTCCATCCTCAGGGAACTTTATCCATAACAAAGACAGAGGGACCATCATTGTCTTCCTGTCTGTTTGTCTATCAATGTACTTACTGCTAGATGCCTTAATCCCAGAGGGGGTGACCACAAACAAACTGCCTCAATGTCACCCTGTTCTCCACCATCAACCTGCCCTTCCACCAACTCACACTCTGCTCACTCATATACTGTCCGCCACATCCCTCCACATTATCCTTGGTTTCCTCCCCCCCTCTCCTTTGCTCACATACCCTTTTTAGCTGAGCTGACTACCAAGTGTAGTGTGTGTGGAGGGTCGATTTGACTAGCAACCAAGAAGATTCTTTCCTACCACATATGTAAGGCTCATAAAAAAATCAAGCAACCATGACTTAGTATGTGATTTGGGTTGTGTGAGTAGACTGGTTCTGTCAGATGAAAACAAACCAGCTCCCTTTCCTTACCTAAACCATTCTCTCATCCTTCTTTTCTACTTTCCAGTTCAACACTGTAGATCCTTTTCTCATAGTTAGATCCAATGTCTACCTATAGCCATATGCCTTAATCCCGGATGGGGTGGCCACAAATAAATCTCTTCCATGTCATCCTGTCTATACCATTAGGCAACCCTTTCTCCGACTCATTTCATTATTGGCCTCCTCTCCCAAGCCTCACCCACATACACTTTCCTAGTCAGTTTCCATATACTTTTTCCTTACCTCAAATGGCTTCACATCCTTTTTCTCCAGTTCCTTTGACACGGATTCAACGCTGTAGGCATTCTTCTCACAGTCGAAGCCCATGAGAGCGTTCTTGAATATCTTTGGGTACTGTATCTTCATTTCCTCAAATATCTTCCTATAAAATAAAAATATGGTATACCCTATATATATATATATATATATATATATATATATATATATATATATACACACACACACACACACACAAAGTATATATACTGATTAATAAAAACAAGCTGAGTATAATTTTCTTGTCACTTAGCCCTTCCAGCTAATGCCAAATGATCTTATTCTCCTGATGAGATAATAATAATAATAATAATAATAATAATAATAATAATAATAATAGCCTATGGGTAACTCTACACTGAGTGACAAGCCAAGTGGTTTCCTGAACACCAGGAAGCCACTTACTACGCTGGGTGGTAACCATATAACCAAATTATGGCGCCTGGTGGATTATTGGGTAATTAACCCGTTAACTGCTCTATAAAGCCTGGGCTGTTCCAAGTGTGACTGCTCAATACAGCTCAGGCTGCACAGGTGAACTTCAAATATAGTTCCAGGGTGACCAAGGCTGACCAATGCAAGCACGTTTGAGCCTTCAAAACCAAAACCGAAACCAAAAAAGAAAAAGAAAGCCATACATTCCAATAGGGAATCAGACACTTCAATGATCATCCATGGCTTTACCAAGGTAAATATTGAGCTAATATTTCATTACTATATACTTTGGCATGTGTTCTCTTAATTCCTAAGACAAAATTTGGCCTTTGGGAAATTTCATTTTTACCCCTATGTCTGCGCACCATTCACACACACACACACACACACACACACACACACACACACACAAAAAACGCCATGTGCAGTTAACGGGTTAAGGTGCTCCAGTCAGACTGAACCTGTGTAGGTTTATATCAAAGAGGTGGTTGGGGTTTATTGCTCACATACTGCCACTCAGGGATGAGTGAGGCTGGGCATGGGCATCCGGGGGGAGGGCAAAGGGGGGCAGTTGCCCTCCCTTGGAATACGACAGCTTCAGTTCTTGTTCAAGGATGACTGAGTGATTTGAGTCTATTCTTGCATTCTGTCACTATGCATCTGATGTAAGTCATGTAACTCATGTAAGTATATGTCTATGCCTATTTGGAGTGTGTGTATTTTGATATATTATAACTGCATGTAGGCTATATGTATAATTTATTTTTTTATTTTTTTTGCCCCCCTTACAAAAAATCCTGTGGATGCCCCTGAGGCTGGTCACACTCATCTTTAAACGTCAGGATCAACTTGCCTAGCCTCGGGTTCCTAAGCTCCTTATGGGACGATATAGAATTGGATGATGGATGGATGGATGGATAATAAAGTCCTCCTACATACCATACACCTCTACATGTCACCGCTTTTATCTATCTACTGTACTGCCAGATGCCTTAATCCTGTAAGGGGTGACCACAAACAAATCATCTCCATGTTGCCCTGTCCCTGGCCACTTCACTGCCCTGCTCTCAGCTCACACCCCACTCTCTTACAATCTTCTCCTCTCCATCCCTCCATCTCATCCTTGGTCTCCCCCTCACTCACATACACTCTCCTCGTCAGCCTCTCGCTCTCCATCCTCTCCACATGGCCAAACCACCTCAATACATTTCTCCTAGTGCTTCCTAATCCACATTCACACCACAACGTTCCTTCACTTCCTCATTTGTCAGTCTGTCTCTCCATGTGACTCCACATGCTCCTCTCATATAACTCATCTCCACTGCTCTCACTCTTGATTTGCATCTCTCCAACAAGGTCCAAGCTTCATTTTCATACGTCAGAGTTGGTATCATCATACTGTCATGCAGTAACTTTTTCACTTCCATGCTCACTTCCCTGTTTCTTATCACTGCTTTCAAAGAACCAGTAACCTTTCTTCCTTGTTGTACCCTTTCAGGCACTTCGCCCTCTAAACTTCCATCTTTACTCATCATACTATCCAAGTACTTAAAACACACTCACATTTTCAATTTCCTCCTCATCCAATCTCACTGTACAGTACATTCAGTGACTTCATTTCTCTCAAAGACCATAACTTTACTCTTTCCTAAATTCACTTTTAGATTCCATTTCTTACACATTCTCCCAACCTCATCCACCAAGCCTTGCAGTTCCCCTTCATCTTCACTTAACAACACATTATCATCCGCAAACAACAGTACAGGGAGTTTCCAAAGATCGCCCTCTCTCATTAGGGTTGCTCCAACATCCACTGCTCTACCTTGTATGTCTTTTATAACCCCATCCATATACAGACTAAACAACCATGGAGACATGACACATCCCTGTTTCAACCCAACCTTTCAACAGAAAAACTCACTCAGTTCACTATCTACACGCACTGCAGCCTTAGTACCCTCGCACATACTCTTCACGGCATTCAACAACTTCCCATTTACTTTCCACAATCTTTGTCTATCCACCCTGTCATATTCTTTCTCCAAATCCATGACGGCTGCATACAACTTCTCCTTCTCTAGAAACTTTTCCACTAAAGACCTAAGAATGAATATCTGATCTACACAACCTCTTCCCTTCCTAAAACTTCCCTGTTCTTCCCAAACTAATTCCTCTGTTATTTCCCTAGCTCTGTCAATAAATATCCTACCACATACTTTCCTACTACAGTAAGATGACAAATGCCCCTATGATTACCACGCACTTCTTTTTCCCCTTTTCCTTTGAACCAGGGAATAATTATACCCGACTTCCAATCCTCTGGGACTTTAACTTCCTCCCAGGCCAATCTGCACATCTTTCACATCCATTCTACAACTAGGCCTCTCTCTCTCTCCCATGCTTCAGCATTTCACCACACTCCATCAATTCCTAGGGCTTTCCCCGTTTTGACTTTCTTCATTGCTTCCACAACATCCATCCTACTGATTTCTTCCTCTCTTCTCACAATCCTCCTTCTCCCAGCCATTCCCCAGCCACTTATACTTGCATTACTCTCATTCTCTATGTTCAGCAATTCCTTAAAATGTTCTCTTCATCTGCTCACTTCTTCTCCCTTCTCCACTATAGTCTCGGCACGCGACTCTGAGGTTGTAATTATTGTGCCCTGGCAACCTGCCATTCAAAAGTGTGTCTGATTTCATGTATAAAATGAGACGCAAGTGATTCGTGTATAATATGTTCATGTATAATAATATTTGTGTATATTAGCGCATAATACAGTAGTATGATTCGTGTATAATATGATACGAAATCGGACGCTTTTTTGAATGGTAGGTTGACAGGGTACGATAATGACAACCTTTGAGTCCTGCGCCGCGATTATAGTAATCTACCGTTTTTATATTTCACACCCAGACTAGCTTCTTTGACACCCTGTCTAACTCCTTACTGTACCTCTTTCCAGAACATTTTTTTACATTCCCTCCACTTTACACTCAAATTCCTTCCAATTTCCTCATACATAATAGTCCCCTCGAGCACCGTTAAGTTTTATGTGTGTGTGACATGATCAGAGAAACTGCCATGAGAGCAGGCTGGACTCACACACAAAGGAAAACAGTCCCACATATTTTAGTTGCCCCAGAAATTGGCTATAATGGTATAAATTGTATACCATCATCATCACCTGATGTTTATATGATAAGCTAATAAAAACACACAATTGATAAGTAAAAGGACTGTATAAGTACCGAAATGAGGTGAGAATACTGTTGTTCAACGATGAAAATAACTGCCCTACACTGTGGCACAAAATTTTGCCTGCATAATGCAAGAGATAAGCATATGTCTAGATGCAGAATTTCACGAGCTTTCACATGGTATTGGTGGGATTCTGATACGACCAATAGTTTTCAGGTAAATCGCCAAAAATTGCATGAGCGTCCCCCCTCCCCCCTTTAACTAAAAACCAAATGCCGACTATTTGAGAGTGTTGGTCTGGAAATAGACACACTCCCCTACGATGCACCAAATATTGACACACTTCATGCTAAAACATTATTTTTGGTGAATATTTTTGTCCAGAATTGCCGAACTAGCATCCTTCAGACTGCCACTGCAAGTACGTAATAAAGTGTCATCGGTTCGTCTTCAGACTAAAACTGTTTTGACTTGTACTGAGTCATGTGGCGCAAAGGGGATGATGATGATGATGATGATGATGATAATAATAATAATAATAATCCATCCATCCATCACCCAATCCTATGTTGCCCCATGAGGAGCATAGGATAATAATAATAATAATAATAATAATAATAATAATAATAATAACAACAATAATCTTCACACCACCTTGGGGTGAGAAAAAGGGTATGGATGATGATGATACCTTACTACCTCTCCTTCCTGGGCACAGCAGCACCCTGACAAACACCATCCATGTATTCCTTAATAATGATGATGATAATAATACTGCAACATTAACATAATAACTTACAGCCTTTTCTTCTTGGGCATACTGACACTCTGACAGACGCCATTCACGTATTCCTTGAACTCCACATCATAGTGAAACAGTGTCTTGTTGGGGTTACGCATTTCAACTGGAAAGAAGTTTGCTCGCAGTTGTATGTGCCTCCCAATCGTGCCCACATCATTTCCCCGACGACTGGGCGGGCGTGGTTCTGGAAAAAGATAATTACAGGTAATATCCTCAGGTTCCTATGACATACTTCGAATATGCTAAGGCTCTTCTGGCTCATTACAAGCTGCATAATAATAATAATAATACTCAATAATAATAATAATAATAATAATAATAATAATGATAATATTTGAAAAAGCTGAAGGACTATCAATTTAGCCAATGTCATTTGGCTGAAAACTGGGCAGCTGTGGCTCTGATAAATGTGGATATTTAACACTCCCAGGGCCAAAAAGAGGAATATTAATGCTCTCATGCTTATATATATAAAGTCTAACGATCCTCCCAACTGTGTTCAGGTCACTGGGATTGGCAGACAAGAGGGGTGCTGTGATTACGGTAGGGAGAGAGAATAATATTGACACTCTCAGGTTCACATCACTCATTTCTAACACTTTATGGCTCCTACATTCACTCTTGACTGAATAACCCTATAAAAATTTAAATAAATTTGTATGGGGCTAAATGATCTTCCTGACTGCAGAATTCATTTTATGGGTGATGACACAGTGGCTGGTTGGGAGAGAGAGAGAGAGAGAGAGAGAGAGAGAGAGAGAGAGAGAGAGAGAGAGAGAGAGAGAGAGAGAGAGACAGACAGACAGACAGAGATTAACACTCAGGCCCCTATGACTCACTTGAATACTTTAAAGCTTCAATTATTCTTGACAAAAAACAAAACTGTGTGCACAGATCACATATTCTGACAACAATAGGGTATAGGGTGGCTGTCATTCTGAAAAATGGGAATATTAACACTTGGGCTGAAAGCAAGAAAAATTAATTCAGCCTCAGGGAAGAGGAAAATTTACTGTAAATAGACAAAAATAAATAAAAAGGGAAGGAAAATTCTGACTGTCCTGATTGCAGTAGTGGCAACCCTATGTGAATGTGAACAGAGTGGACTGCAGGCTAAAACTTTCTTAAAGCACATCTTCCTCTTTTTTTTGAGGAAAGGGAAGGTGTTGAGGGACACTCGTATAACCAAGCAGCTGTGCTACTTATATCAGCACCACCACTTGAAGGCATCCTTCTCTAGCATACAACACTAGTCACATTAAGTTGTTAGGCTTGGTTTGTGCCAAGATGAATTTTATAATCAGTAACTTCAAAATGATGCATTTCTGCAAATATTTTACACCTACAGGATTGATAATTTGGTTATAGTTCATTCAAGAAAAAGCAATATTATCATACAGTACTGGAAAGTTCTTTTCTTTTCACTGATGCTAATACAAGGTCTATTACTTCACTGGATTTACCATTGAAGGTGAAGTAGAATGATTTAACATAATTTACTCATATTTGTCATTATGATTCTGCTCTCACATTTATCATTATGATTCTGCTTTTCATTAGGCTATATTCCATTTCCCAAAAAAGGCCTTTGGTCTCGAGCATTTTAGACTTACTTGACCAATAAGCAATAATGTATTACAGGAAATGACATTCTCACTGCTAGTTTTATTCAACTTTTGCACCTCTCACACTGAAGGGGTTATTGACGTATGTCTAATCCCACCAGTTCGAAAAATACGCCAAATGGAAATAGCAAAAACAATATAGAAATCCAAAGTCTATGCTACCGTACTGTACAATAATCAGGGCAATTCACCAGATGACAAATCTATCATAAATGCCCTGCCCATCTTATATCAATAACAATGAACACAAGTTTCTACTTAAAGGCACTCACTTTCCGTCAACGGCTGCCAAACCATGACGACGTGGTTAATGTGACTTGACAAACACTAATTTACAGATCACTCCTCACGTCCTCCCTCTCTCCTGCCAGCTGTGTTATGCTGCCATTTCCTCAGTGTCCTCGTTCGCTAAATATGCTATTTAGCGCCGTTTCTTAGGCAATTTGTTTGCATGTGATTCGTTGATATTCTCTCGTAAGTTATTTATAGATCAATACTGATATTAAAAAGACAAAAATAATACAAAAGAGAATTACATGGATTGGTACGGAAAGCAACCTAAATCGCAGGATGCTGACGAGACAATCGGCCATAAAAGAGTGAAAGATAAAACAATGAATTAATAATCAGGATAAATCGCTATGAAAATGGTGCTAAGCTGCCGGAAATGACAATTAAACATTACTTAGAAAATAGCCCGATTGTCGCTACGCAAAATCAACTGCCAAATATTTTGCAGAGAATAGTGTTCAAATGATATGTTTTTTGAAAATTGCGAATATACCCTGAATGATGATTAAACCTGGCAAAATGAAGAAAACACCTTTAATACCTGCAGTGTAAAATTAACGCTAAACGGAAGTGCTTATCTCTAAATCAAGCGAAAACTCGCTAACTTGGCACTCTTACACTTTGTTTATACCAGACTATCACCATACGTATGACACAGAAATATACAGTATAATAACAATAGCTGTGACCTGTCTACGACTGTAAGATATAAACCACTATGAGAAAACTTAATACAGTGTTTAATATTAAAGAAACGTACCGGTATTGTGAAATGTTGAAACTGCACTGTTGATTCACGAATGATACAGGGCAGTACGTAGCGTGATGCAATGTGTGAAGAATAGCCTACAAACTGTACAGAGTACACAATACAAGAAAAGGTGGTGGGTTTCGCCACACACCTTCTTCCGCAAATATACCGTAGTAATACATAAATGAAGACATGCTGAGAAAGATATTCATCAGACCAACCCTGGTCCCTGGTTTATTCGTGTCTGGAATCCTTATCTCAAAAAACACAGAGATAAGATTGAAAACGTACAAAGGGCACCTACAGGATGGGTACCAAGTTAAAGGGATCTAAGCTACGAAGAAAATCTTGAAAAATTTAATCTACCAACACCACAGGAGAGAAGGAAAAAGGGAGACATGATTATGCTATATGTATGTACCTCAGGGAAAGAAAATATACATAAATGAACATATAACCTATGGGGAAGCATCAGCAAGTGGACACTACCAAAAAATAAATGAATAAATAAATAAAAAGAGGTGATAAAGACATAAGAAATTCAGTTTCCCAAATATGGCAACTGATCAGTGGAATGCACTACCAAATAGTGTGTCGAAACTATTCATAAATTTGAGGATATGTATGATAAAAATGGATTAATACACGAGAGAGTACGAGCTTGACTCATTCCTGTAAAGATACAATTAGGTAAGGACAGTCACTGGTTACCAAGTGGTGCACGTCTATCTATCTATTGCCAGACGCCTCAATCCCGTTTGGGGTGGCCATAAACAAATCGCCTCCACGTCGCCCTGTCCCCCGCCATTTCACTGCCCTGCTCCCAACTAACACCCCCCTCTCTCATATACCTCTCCACCCCATCCCTCCATCTCATCCTCGGCCTCCCCCTCCCTCTTCCCCCCTCCACCTCACTCACACACACTCTCTTCGTCAGTTATTAAAAAAATAAAAGTAGGTCTTGCCACACGCCCTTTAGAAAACAGAGATGGAGTAATATACACTTAGTAGATAGCTACTACAAAATGCTGAAGAAGTTATACATCACATCCAGGAGAGAGAAACAGCAGCTGAGCAGCACAAGCACAGCGGCATGTGCCTCAGCCTGGGATTGATGACATCGCACCATCTTAAGGGGTCGGTGAGTGATGGCAAAAACACCCACCAACTCTCTCTCTCAGCTTCACTGTTTTTTCCTTAATACATGTTCTTCACTGGTATACTCTAATGTCTTACTCTGGCTCGAGTCGTATTTGTTATGTGCTATGACCAGGCTGTGGAAGACAGTCTATGACGTAAATCTATAAGGCAATATGCACAGTATTGAGTAAAGGATTAGATGTTGCCGATAATGTAAGACAGACTGAAGGATTACACTGTATGGGTAACTAGGCTACATATGTAATGAATGTAATGCTTTCTAGAACTCTGGTACAAGTTCAGAATAATCACGGAGAATAGAAAGTGTCACATTTTCACTGATCAACCACAAGATTTGCTCAGTCAGCGTAATAAGCTGCTGGTTTCTATACTTCACAGCAAGAGGACAATGCATAATGTAGTGATGCAATGTGTGATCCCGGCAAACTGCACAAGGAACAGGGTCATCTCAATGTGTGAAGAAAATTTCCAAATAAGGGCAAAGAATTTATAATGCTGCAAAGTGGCTTTTTATTATTATTATTATTTTTTTTTGGGGGGGGCACATCAAGAACGTAGGGGACCGGGGCTACTCATTCCTGACATAAAGCTAGGGTAACCTGCCTCACTTTTCCATCAGTGGGTCTCGTTCGTATGAAGCGCCGTACCTCCCCCCCCCCCCGAAAAAAAAGTCACATATGGCTATCGCCCAATATACGATTTTCTTTTTTTACAATATAATTATGTCAAACACCAAGTTCATGGGGCAAGTTCAACACTGACCCTGCCCTGTAACCTTCCATCCATCCATCCATCATCCAATCCTCCATTGCCCCATGAGGAGCACAGGAGCCCGGGGCTAGGCAAGTTGGTCCCGACATTTAAGATGAGACTGACCAGCCTCTCTCATTCCTGAGTGGCATTACATGAGCAATAAACCCCAACCACCCCTTGGATATAACCTACACAGGCTCAATCCGACTGGAGCGACATAATTACCCACTAAACCACCAGGCGCCATAACCTTCCACTTAGTTATAATCATTTCCTATTGCACCCCACGGGATGCGCAGGGCTTTGATGAATCTATCCACCGATATTTGTCTCTTGCCATCTCCTTCAGGTCCCACCAACACTCCTCCACTGCTTCTCATTTCATTGTCCTCAACCAGGTTTCCCTCGGCCTACCTCTGACTCTTCTTCCTCTAGCAATGCACTCTGGCACATCCTGTATTAAACTGAGTTCTTTTCTAAATTTCTGCCTTAGCCATTTCCAGAGACACAGTCTCACATATTCATCAACTGGTTTCACTCTCGTAATATCCCTTACGCTTTCATTTGTAACTGTTTCCTGCCACTTTATCACAAGAATCCTTCTCAGCATTTTATTCTCAAATCCAAATACTTTCTGATCTGCTGCAACTGTACTGTACTATGACTCATGCCCATAAATTAAAATTGGTCTAACCATGACTTGTCAATATTTACTTTAGTATGTACCGGAGGCATGTTATTATTCCATACAGATTTCAACATTCCAACAGCTCGCCAAGCCTGTCTAATCCTCTCCTCAATTTCACTGTTTAATTATCCGTTTGATGACACAATCGTTCCAAGATACTTAAAATTATCTGCTTTTTCACCACATTATTCCCAATTACACATCAGATTTGGTTCTCCAAGTTCATATTAGTAATTTCAATCTTTCCACAATTTATTATCAAACCCACTTTTTCTCCTTCGTCCATCAGACAATCAAGCATCCTCTGCATCTCGTAAATACTTCCGTAGATCAGCACAATATCATCAGCATAGTTCAAATCCATGAGCCTCTTAGTTTCTTTTCAGTTAATTCCTGCACCTGTCCTAACAACCTTTCTCATAACGTAATCTATAACCAAAACAAACAGAAAAGGCGAAAGAACTCCTTGAATCACTCTTGACCTAACGTCAAACGGATCACTCAATGAACCACCCACCATTACGTACCTTACAAAAAGCAACTTCAAGCAGAGTTCTAATAATATTTACAAACTTTTCTGGTATACAGAACCTCATAATCTTCAACACAGCTCCACGTGAAACACTATCAAACGCTTTCTCGAAATCCACAAAGCACACACTAAGTTGCATTTTCATCTCCTTAGCTTGTTGCATTAGATGCCTTACAATAAAAATCTGATCATTACAACCTCTACCCTCTCTAAATCCCGCTTGTTCTTGTCTTATAATTTATCAATTACTGGCTATATTCTGTTCAACAAGATTTTGGAAAAGAGTTTTGCAACTACGGGTGTCAAAGTTATCCCCCTCCAATTTCCACACACACTTAAATCTCTCTTTTTATGGTATTTTTATAATTACTCCATTTTTCCACTCTTCTGGAATTCCACCATTATCCCATGTCACATTAAAAGAGCATTATCAACTCATCATTTTCCACCTTAAGCATTTCAGGAAACATTCCATCCTCTCCTGGGGCCTTAAAATTCCTTAATTCCTTTACAGTTTTTTCTATCTCTTCCAAGGTTATAGCTATCCCCTTTTTCTATTTGCAAATCTCTCTCTACTGGTAGAATGTCCGCTTCAACTGAGACTGGTCAATTTAGAGAATCAAAATGCTCTTTCCACCTTCCTTTTATATCCAAATCTATAATCATCAGGTTACCATTTCTATCTCTTACAGGTATTTCCTCCCCTCTCTTCTCAGTCCCAGTTAACTCCTTTATGGCCTGATACGCTGTTCTCGTGTTCTGATCGTCATTTTTACTTACACATCTATCTCTCTTGTATTTTCATCATATAGTCTCCTCTTACCACATCTAATGAGTCTTTTTACCTCTGTTAACTCCAGTGCTCTGCTCTACGAACCTCAACTACCTGGCCATTAACATGTTGTGCTTCATTTAACGTCGCCTCTTTCCTTTTCTGAACTGCATCGCATGTTTCATCTGACATCCACATTATCTTTCTCGCCATTCCCTTTTTCTTAATAGTACCCTTGGCACTCTCATGCAAAACCTCTTTCACCTGTCTCCACATTTGATTAATATCATTGTCTTCAGATTCCATCAACGTCTCCAGGATTAGAAACAGGTTCCTACACTCCCACCGAAACTTTTCCTTTGTGTTCTCACCATTTCTCAGCTCATCAATATCATTTTTATTAGATACCTTCTGTACAATTACCATTAACATTTCTCTTAAGTTTTATTTTAGTCTTCGACACAAGTTGATGATTACTACCGGTACCTGTATCAATACAAATACACTGAGGTGGTTTGGACATGTGGAAAGAATGGAGAATGAAAGACTGACTAAGAGGGTGTATGTAGGTGAGGTGGAGGGAGGGAGAGGGAGGGGTAGACCGAGGATGAGGTGGAGGGATGGAGTTGAGAGGTATATGAGGGAAGGGGGGGGGGGGTGAGTTGGGGGGAGGGTAGTCAAATGGTGGGTGACAGAGTGACTTGGAGGCGTTTTGTCTGCGGCCACCCTTTGCGGGATTAGGGCGTCGGGCTATAGATAGATAGATAGACCTGTATCTGTCCCCTTCCTTACACAAACATCTTGCAAATAGAACCCTAGTTATTAAAAAAAAAAAAAAAAAAAGTTTCTTCACTGGATGACTCGAACATTCCCATCAAGTCTGGCTAAAATCACATAAAAACTGTTCGCGTTACCTCACGGCCGGAAGTATTGTCACAGTAGTTCCAGCCGTGAGACAGGAGTTAATGGAGTACACAGGAAGTACACATGATAGGAGGCCTGTTAGCTAGAGACGAGGTTGTCTGTTTAGGAAGAAAAAGAAAGAAAAAAACTCATTCTACTAAGATTAAACCAACATGTTAGAGAAAGGGATATACAGGAGGCATTTAAACCAAACTTCGTGGAATGGTTGAGGGTCATCCAGTGAATAAACATATACCGGTATATTTACTGAAAGAATGCCAAAGGTCTATCGGTACCTCAATGTTGACAAGATTCGAAGACATACCTATAGCCCTACATAACTGCCTAGAGCACTTTTCCATACTATAGAATTCTGACCTTGGTTACTAGTTACATCTTCAAACCGTCCAATATGTCTAGACGATGGTGGTGGTGGTGGTGGTGAAACAGGGTAATTCTGTTCCCTTGGGTAAGATTAGGTTATCCAGGTAATATCGTTTTCTCCTAACCAAAGCAAGTCACAGAAAATATAACGATGTGCAGTGACTTTAACAGAGAGAGAGAGAGAGAGAGAGAGAGAGAGAGAGAGAGAGAGAGAGAGAGAGAGAGAGAGAGAGAGAGAATCTACGCGGAGGGTATGTGTAGGCTATACCGTATGCATTTCTTTAACTGATTATATGGACAGACGTGTGTGTGTGTGTGTGTGTGTGTGTGTGTGTGTGTGTGTGTGTGTGTGTGTGTGTTATGAGGGTCTGCAATGGACAGGAGTGACCCAGTTTCGTCAAGTGAAAACACAGATTATATCACTCACACTCGAACACACTGGCACAGGAGGCTTCGCTGCACCTCTTCCTTTGCGCTTTATTTTACGTATTACCCTTTATTTTTGCGTATTTTATTTGCGTATTACAATTTATTTTTGCGTTCCAGTATTACCATCCATCATCTAATCCTATATTGACCCATGAAAAGAGTAGGAGGCCGGGGCTAGGCAAGTTGGTCCTGACATTTAAGATGAAAGTAACCAGCCTCTCATCCCTGAGTGGCATTACGTGTGCAATAAACCCTAACCACCCCTTGGATATAAACCTTCACCGGCTCAATCCGACTGGAGCACCGTAATTACCCACTAAACCACCAGGCGCCATAATTTGGCTATATGGTTACCACTCAGCGTAGCAAATGGTTTCCTGGTGTACAGGAAGCCATGGACTTGTCATTCAGTGTAGAGTTACCCATGGAAAGATGGAAGAGGAAAGAAAGAAACAAAGAATGACAGAAAAGGAAGAAAGGAAAGACGTAAGGAAGAAAGGCACCCGAGAGCAGCACTACATCGAGTGAGTGGATGGTTAGCGCTCTCACTTGATTTATTTTCCGTATTACAATTTAGCATTGCCTTGTGCGTCGTTTAGCCTATATCATTTTAATATCGACATAATTTACACCAATAACAAGGAAAGAATACTATGGTGTAATGTGCTTAATAAACCGCTAAAGAAGGGGTGTTAGGACGTTCACCATGCCCCGCAGCATACAAGTCTTGGCTGTCGCTGTCTGAGGTAAATTGGGGGTGTATATTGGGGTACATTGGGGTGTATATTGGGGTATATTGAGGTGTATATTGGGGTATATTGGGGTGTATACTGGGGTACATTGGGGGTGTATATTGGGGTATATTGGGGATGTATATTGGGGTATACTGAGGTGTATATTGGGGTATATTGAGGTGTATATTGGGGTATATTGAGGTGTATATTGGGGTATATTGAGATGTATATTGGAGTACATTGGAGGTGTATATTGGGGTATATTGGGGTGTATATTGGGGTATATTGAGATGTATATTGGAGTACATTGGAGGTGTATATTGGGGTATATTGGGGTGTATATCGGGGTATATTGAGGTGTATATTGGGGTATATTGAGGTTTATATTGGGGTGTATATTGGGGTATATTGGGGTGTATATCGGGGTATATTGGGGGTGTAATGTGATAGTACATCGCCACGAAGAGGTGTCACGACATCTTTAAGAGCGTGCCTTTATCCTCAGCTGAAAGGCGCCCTATTGTCTGTGGGTCCAGGCGTCCACTGCAGGTACACACACACACACACACACACACACACACACACACACTTACTGTACTTATACCCACAGACATATACATACATACACACATATACATACAGTCGGCTCTATACTACACATGAACATACACACATATATATCGGTACCGTACACACATACACAGACATACACACACAAACATATACGCACAAGTACACATACCACCCGTTCATACAGATTCTCTCTCTCTCTCTCTCTCAGGCCAGACCCCAAGTAACTTTTCCTCTTTGAGTGAAGTTTACCCATCTAGTCTTTTTAAAGTGAGTTGAGAGAGGTGAGTAAGTGTGACGGTGGGAGGAGGAGGAGGAGGAGGAGGAGGAGGAGGAGGAGGAGGAGGAGGAGGAGGGGGAGGAGGAGGAATGATTAGAGGATGGATGGGAATGATGATGTAAATATATACGTGATTGATCTGAAGACGTTACCCTACGAAGTCGATTATTTTTTTTGTCATAAGAACGGACTTTTCAAACGGAGGGGGGGGGGTTTGATACAGCCTTAACCCCTTCAGTACGAGAGCCACTTCCTAAGTTGAATAAAATAGTCAGTTAACAGCACGATTAAATAAAAACTGTCAGCTGCACGGAAAAGCGATGGGAATAATACGCGATAAAATTTTCAGCTAATGTGTTCAGGCATTATGGTACCGTAAAAGAGACTGTTTGAACTATAACGGGGAGAATTTTGGCGGTTATGATGTACTGTTATTAGACTTTGCTATCTATCTGTCTACAGCCAAACGCCTTAATCCCGTATGAGGTGGCCACAAACAAATTGCCTCCATGTCGCCCTGGCCCCTGCCATTTCGCTGCCCTCCCCCCAGCTTACACCCCCCCTCTCTCATGTACCTCTCTAATTCATGCCTCCATCTCATCCTCGTACATGTCACTTTATGGCTATAGAATCCCAAACGCGGCTCAGTTGATGGCCTAGCGTAGTCAGAATGGAAGGTTGATTTGATTAGTAACCAAGAAGACTCAATCCTGCCTAAAGGTGCTACAGGAGCCAATCCTTTACCATGTATTATGTTCATATAAGCATTACTAATTAAGCTCTAACCCAAGGCTCAACTGAACGTGAACCCGGTGGACTGAAGGCCGATGTTTCCCTTCCACAGTCCACCATTTGTCTTGGGTGAATAGGGAAAGGCTTCAGGGATGTTTGTGTGGAACCCGGCAGCTCCACCGCCCGCCCATTTTGGTACCACCACGTGAAGGCGTCCCTTTCTAGCACAACTGTTCAGATTAATACATTCGTGACTTTTTTTTTGTTAGTCTGAGTATGGTAAGAATTTATCAGTTAAGATCAGACAGACAAATGAACAAGGCAGCTGCCGCGGTAATTTTTCTATGCGATTGATTCCTGACTTATTCAGCTGCCTGGGTCAATTTGTTATGCTTTAGAATTCTGACTCACCTACAATCGTCTCCACGAAATAAATTTTGTAAACCCAGCAAAACTGTGTGGAACTCCTGCATATAGGAACCAACAGTACTGAATACTAGAATCATCATTACTGTTTTCAATACATTTTTCACAGAATACGAGGATGTATCTTTATATCTTTCAATGCCCTTTGCACCACATTTCCTGTGCAAATGACGCCAATTAATGAGAGACATAACAGGGACAAAACATGCCATTACTCTGCTCATTTCATCCCAAAATGTTTGTGATGGATTTGTGTGTGTGTGTGTGTGTGTGTGTGTGTGTGTGTGTGTGTGTGTGTGTGTGTGTGTGTGTGTGTGTGTATCCATTGCCATATTTGCGTCGTATACCAATACAGGTCATGTACAGTTATATTGGTGCTGGTGAGGGACCCCTTCACGTGATGGCACCGATATGACCGGGTTGTTCCGCTGTCTGGTCATACAAACGACCCTCAGCTCCCTCCCTATCCTCCCAAAGGAGGATGGTGGACGGCAGGATTTGAATAATGGGTAACTTCAGCCTGCAGTCTACTGGGTTCTTATTCAGATAAGTCTGAGGCTGCAACTACACTACTAATACTACTACTACTGCTACTACTACTACTAGGGTACCGGTAGGCCTACTAAAATTAGATCTTCACGACAATAGCCGGCTGTTCATTCTTTAACATACTTTATATATGTGCGTAAAACTTACAAACTTACTTCACATCGACTCTGAATGCGAAGGAGAAAGAAATGTAGATGACATAGCGTGGTTTGAGTTGGAAAGAGGGCAGTGTGATGGCGGAGGACAGGGTAACATGGAGGCGACTTGTTTGTGGTCACCACTTCCAGGGTTAAGGTGTCTGGCGATACAGTAAAAGGATAGATAGACAGACAGACAGGCGGATACACACTGATGGATGGATGGATAGATAGAAAGATCGATAGGTACATGGACAGACAGGGAGACAATAATTAAATATATATGTCATGTTTACTATGCTGGTATATAGGTGCAAGTATCTCAGCATCATTTTTCTGCGACACAGATACAAACAGACAAAGATATAAATAGACAGATGGATAGATACTGATAAACATATAGACAGTAAATAAATGCTTGATGTTTAGCCTATACTGCTGGAATATACCGAATGTTTACACAAGCCGGTCAGCATTGTTTTCCTGTGGCAAGCTGATTGAAATTCGTGTCGGTCATGGCCACCTTAAAGCTCGCGTCAACTCTAGAATATTTAGCCGAGCATTTCGTCCCGCCGCCAGTGTTTTGCACAACCCTTGACACCAACTTTGTTTATCAGTAAGCAATTCCAAGCAGCCTTTGTAACCAGACATGACTACATTATTTAGTCACCCTCCATCATCATCATCATCATCATCATCCCCATTCCTATCCTTATCCTTCCTCTAACTCTCCCTTCTCCTCCTCTTTCTCCTCTAACCCTTCAACCTCATCCTCATCCTCTAACCCTTCCATCATCATCATCATCATCATAATCATCACCACGACCACCACCACCATCATCATCACCATCCCCATTCCTATCCTCATCCTTTCTCTCAACATTCTTCCTTTTCCATGCAGCTAATAAAACACCACTGCTTCATTACACATTACTGTACATTACCCTACGTCACATGAGCATATTACATTTACTGGTTAGTGTGTCTGATTCTTCCACACAGATATATAGGGTACGGTACAATCCATCCTTGGTTAACGAATGGTACTTAGCTGGCAGAAAGGAGTTCAACCCTCAATATTCTGGAAAGTGATGACTTATGAGTAACACCCCCAAAATATTCCTGGATCTGCCCCTGCTACACTCAGAGAAGGATTAAAGGGAGGGGGGGGGTGCTACTGGGGCAACAGAGCTGGGGCCGTCATATAAGGGTCCCCACAAGACCTCTCTCTCTCTCTCTCTCTCTCTCTCTCTCTCTCTCTCTCGTCTCGAACTCCCTCTATTTAGACGTCATTCACTGTGGGTCATTTCCATATATCACCCTGGAGCTTGGCCAGGACTCAGGCTGTATAGATAAACTTTCTTCAGCCCTTCACGTGGTGGTATAATTTAAATGGGTAGCTCCACTGCCTGGTTATACAAACGTTGGTCATTTTCCTCCCTATCCCCTGAAAAAAAAAAGGTTGGTAGACTGAAGTAGGGGAACTTGAAGCCTGAAGTTTACGTCTAGATGTTTCGGGCCACAACAACATGTCCAATGAATTAATTTTTCGATCTCTTTTAGGTATCTACATAATTTAGCTTATGTTTACTGTAACCTATGAAACTACTACGCTGGGTGGTAACCATATAACAAAATGACGCCTGATGATGACTGATTGATTGACCGACTGATGATTATTACCAAACCAATAATATTAGACATCATTTTCTAGATGGCAGGTGTGCTCTGTTTAGGAAGCACTTTACTGGGAGTCATTCTGGCTGATAATTTTATGGTTAATGGGTGTTGTGGGCTGAATGGTTGTGTGTGTGTGTGTGTGTGTGTGTGTGTGTGTGTGTGTGTGTGTGTGTGTGTGTGAGAGAGAGAGAGAGAGAGAGAGAGAGAGAGAGAGAGAGAGAGTGGGTCGCTGAAGTGAAACACCTTACGTATAAATATCCCTAGGAAGAAAAAGTGAACCATCCTGAGTGTGAAATTCCTTAGGGTGTAACTGACTGACCGGGCCGCTTCTCGAAATGCTCCCACATCTTAGAGTTCCAAACTTTCACCAGTTTCACCACCACCTACACAACCCCCCCCCCCCGGCCTTGCAAAGTCTTGGCTAAGAGCTGCAACAATCAATTCTTGCAGCTGCAGCACCACAGTAAGCAGACCGACGACGGAAAGGGAAAAAGAGGAAAATGTTGTGAGATGAAAGACAGAGTTGTGTGGAGGGCTGCAGGGTTCAGGTGGTGTGTGATCTCTGGGGCAATTTCGTGGTGCTGACGCTGCTGCCAACGCTGCCTCAATGACTGTCCCCCCACCCTACCCTTCTCCATCCCTTACCCCTCCATCCAACTCGACATCATCCCTCTTCCCCCACACACTATCTCTCCTTCCTCATCCCCTTCCCCTCATCCCCCCTATCCCGAACGTGCACACACACACACACACACACACACACACACACACACACACACACACACACACACACACACACTATACGAATATGTTAGCAAATGTGTACCTGTGCAGCCTGGCTTGCCTAGAGTAATAAATATTAATCCAGGTAGGTTATGCCGGGAGGTTTAACTGTGGAGATTACGACGCTTGGCTCTGAATAAAACACATGTATAAACTCAGCAGCTGTTTGGCGCTGAGTAAAACATATGTTCAAAGTCAGCAGTTGTTTAATACTTAGGCGAAATATGTAATACGTATTCTATCAAGCGATTTGTTACGGTGAATAGGCGACCACAATGATGGTAAGAAATAGTACGGGAGTGCATCCGTGGCTGTGTAACAAGTGAGGGAGGGTAAAAGATGGAGTGGAGGTGGGACTGTTATGTGCTACGCTACGGTATGTGTTAGAGGAAAGGGGGTGAAGGGAATGGACAGAGTGTGAGGGGTAGAGGAAGGGTAGGGAGAAGGAGAGGGGGGAGGGATAGAGAGAGTGAGGAGAAGAGTAGGGATAAGGGTGTGGGTGGGGGGTGGGTGAGTGCGTAGCTTAGCAATCAGTGAGAGAGGGTAGAAGGTAGTGTTCGGCATGGAGACTGTGTTACTGTGTCATGAGAGAGAGAGAGAGAGAGAGAGAGAGAGAGAGAGAGGGGGGGGAGGAAAGGATGAGGGTAGAGGTACGTGGGGATGTGGATGCTGAATATTGTAATTAGTGAGAGAGGATAAATTGTAAAAGAGAGAGAGAGAGAGAGAGAGGGGGGTATGGGGGTTAGGGATCTCTCTCTCTCTCTCTCTCTCTCTCTCATATTTAAAGGAAAATTATTAACACAAACACACACACAGATACATACACAAAGAAACAGATACAAGCTCAAACACTTTCACACGCTTAATTGTACACACACACACACACACACACACACACACACACACACACACACACACACACACACACACACACGAACTGACAAACATACACACCTACCCCCCACACACATACATACGCGAGAGCAGAGGAAGATGCTGGGATGTAAAGTAGGCTACACCTGACAACTCACTCCTGAAGGGGAAAGGTAAAGGAAAGGGTGAGAGCAGACACCACGAGGCGCTCACACGTGGTCCTCATCTTTGTTACTTAGGCCTTTGAGCATGTGGAGGGTAATTCATGCACTTTCCTGGGATACAAGACCAGTGCATTATCCAGGTTACCCAGTACTCAGTTCACCTACCAACTCACTACAGGGTGGCAGGATAAAGTCTAGTGGCGCTAGCTTCCCACACCAGGATTCGAACCCTGGCGATACCTCTATTATATTTCCTTCACCTTCGCTACGGCCAGACTGTCTTCTTTTCTGTCACGTAGTTCAATAGCAGAAAAAGACAGTGCTATGACTCTATATTCTTTTCATACCTCTTCTTTGTGACTAGCATCATTTTCTGGTGTTAACCTATTGTTACAAACTCAGCCTTCAAGATGGAGAGACGGCAATTTTAATTTAACCATATTTAAGTGCTTAGAGGATACCGGTAGTATCATATTCAGTCGTTTCAGTTCAGCCTCATATTCTGGTGTTAATTTAATCCTACAGCTCTGCATGTAAGATAGAGGGACGACAAAATTAGGCCAAGTTAAAATGGAAGGAGTATAGCAGCACCAGAACCAGGTCGCGCCTACCTTCATATCTGTCTGAAATTGAGTTGGCCAGCTGATTTAGCATTCTGAGTGGCGGAGGGTCCTAGGAATTTGATTAGAGGGGGAAGGTGAGGCGACGTGGAGATGTGGCTTTGCAGATTTCCTAACACATCTTCCTTAGCGATTTATTCTGCACACTGCACCTCAAGATGCTAAAGAGGAGCGACTTTATGTGGCAGCACCGGCATGACACGGAGGCTGACTTAACCTCCTCCATGGTGGACGGCACAAGGAAGGCAGATTAGGCCTGCAGTCCACTGGGTTCAGGTTCAGATGAAACGTGGGTTGCAACTACTACTAATAATTATAGTACGAGAGATTTAAGCTGAATAAAATGGTCTGAAGACGGCAATAATAAGATCTTTTGGGGACAAGGGCTTAAATCAGTGTGATGAGATACAACATAATCCTCCTTCTTGAACATGTCCAGTCAAGCAATTGGCCATCTATATACTGATGATGATGATGATGATGATGATGATGATGATGATGATGAGGAGGAGGAGGAGGAGGAAGAGGAGAAGGACGAGGAGGAGGAAGAAGAACCACATTCTTCTCTCCATGCCCCTTCTCAACCTCCCCTTCCTCTTCTCCCTCCCTTTCTCCTTACTTTCCCCCCTCCCCTCTTTCTTCCCGCCTCCCTCTCTCCCTCCTTCTCATCCTTCTTTCCTTCCTTACCAGCCTCTCTCTCTCTCTCTCTCTCTCTCTCTCTCCTGCGTCGAGTGGTAATGCATGTAAATTGCAATCAGTTATACGGGAGCCTAGAATTTGTGGCGTGAGAGAGAGAGAGAGAGAGAGAGAGAGAGAGAGAGAGAGAGAGAGAGAGAGAGAGAGAGAGAGAGAGAGAGAGAGAGAGAAGGGGGGAAGAAGAAGGGAGGGAGGAAGGAAAAGGGGAGGGAGGGGGAGGAGGAAGGAAAAAGGGGGGGGTGGAGAGAAGGGAGATGGTAGAGAGGAGAGAAGACGTCAGGAAACTGGTTTTGTACCGTAAGTGGAGGAGAAGAGGGAGAAAGAGAAAGGAAGCGGGAGGAAAGGAAGTGGAGGGAAGGAGAGGCAAAAGAGGAGAGAAAGGAGGAGGAAGAGGTGAATGGGGTGCGTGAAGGAGTGCAAAGGAGTAGGGAGAGGAGGTTACGGAAGGAAGGAGGGGAATTGAAGGAAGGAAGGAGGAGAGGTGGAGACGGGGAGGAAGGTAGGAGGAGGAAAGGGAGAAGGGAGGAGGAGAGAGGGGTGAAAGTTTACGTTGTAGGCTAACATTCACTGCGTGTTAATATATATTCTTTTGACGAGAGAGAGGAGAGAAGAGAAAGGGAGAGAAGAGGGAGACATAGGGGAGAAGAAGGGAGGAGAAAAGGAGAGAAGGGAAGGAGGAAAAGGGAGAGAAGGAGGAGTAGGAAGGAGGGGTAATCCAATCTGAAAAGGTGCAGTGACAGCAGAACTAGGGTAGGCCTCTGTGTGTGTGTGTGTGTGTGTGTGTGTGTGTGTGTGTGTGTGAGAGAGAGAGAGAGAGAGAGAATAAAATCTTTCCTCAGTGTTATTCATATATCATTCATCAGTTTCTTCATTAAGTTATTCATTAGCCTAAACAACCTACACTATCTTGAAAAACATAATTCTCTCTCTCTCTCTCTCTCTCTCTCTCTCTCTCTCTCTCTCTCTCTCTCTCTCTCATCATCATCCTCTACGTCCTTCAGCGACCAACGTGATTCTGCCGACTAAGGACATTCACTGATTCGGAACCAATCTTATTTATCTTCGGCGGGATTTATTATTTATTCAGGATAAAGATTTATTTTCGTTAGGCCCGGATGTCCCTATTAAGTAACAACCCCTCCTGCCATGACACATCCCTACCCATTATCATCATCATCATCACTTTTACCAACAGCATCCTCATCAACCACCACCATCACCATCATCATTATCGTCGTCATTGCCATACCATCACTTATTAACCACCACCACCACCACCACCACCACCATCATCACCACCACCACCACCACCACCACCATCATCATCATCATCATCATCATCATCATCATCATCATCATCCACTGCCTGCGATAAGTTTGAGACTTCATGCATTTGGTTCCTCATTGTGGCTTAACAGTGTCGTAGAATACATGATCGTCCATACATTATTCAACCCACCTCTCGTGTGTTCAGGGGACGGCTGTGTCAGTGCTACCAGAGTCTACCATGCACCACTTTCCTTCCATCCAAAAATCTTCATGCTTTTGGTATCTTTTATTCGTTCACTCTTGCTTTTATGTTCACTGACTGACTTGTTGATTGATGTGTGTGTGTGTGTGTGTGTGTGTGTGTGTGTGTGTGTGTAGTACTGCCAGCTGAGCCGTCCCCAGAATACGTAAGACTGGAGAGAGCATTATAGACACATAAGATTGGAGAGAGCATTATAGACACGTAAGGCTGGACAGAGCATTATAGACACGTAAGATTGGAGAGAGCAATGTAAGAACCACTACGTACATGAAGTATGAGCAATATATCACTGTGGTGGGTGCTTTAATTAACCATATATCAGTGACGCTGGTGGGGAAGGAGGGAGAGAGAGAGAATGTGTGTGTGTGTGTGTGTGTGTGTGTGTGTGTGTGTGTGTGTGTGTGTGCGTGTCCCCGTCCACACTGCTGTTTATGCCTCTTCCTCCTCTACCACCATCACCGTGATCAACCACATTCATCTTCACTTATCTCCCCTCGTAAATCATCTCTCCCCTTCCTCCAGCCTCTCTCTCTCTCTCTCTCTCTCACCTCATTACCACCCTCATATACTTCATGTCCACACTTTATCTTATCACCATTACATTTTACACCACTTTCTGTCATCACTATCTCTTATGACTAAGCCAGAACGTTATTTTACTATCAGTCGTAAAATCAGCCAATCCCATACTATCCCAGAGCGTAGGATCCCGGGGCTAGGCTCCGTATTCCAGATCATTTAAAGATAAGACACCATCCCACGTACATGGCACCATTATGTGAGAAAATACCGGTATCCGACTAACTTAGGTCGCGTCCATACTAAGTGACTGCTGGTGCGGGGAGGGAGGACGCTCTGGGTGGAGGGTTCGAGCCCCACCGACTACCACTGAGTCTGTGGCCTCCTCCTATCCCCCCACCCTACGACTTTACCCTTCACTGTAACCTATACAAGCTGCCTCACTGGACGCGGGCGGGTGCGGGGAAGGGGCGGGTGCAGACGGGGGATAAATCTTGTCTAACAGTCTAGTCGGCACGAGAATCGAAAAATGGAGAGCATAATACGCCAGAAAGAAATCTCACACCTTCTCTCTTTTCCATTATTTCCGCAAACTTTTCAATATTGTGGGATCATTAGGAGCGACAGGAATACGATGGTGGAGAGAGAGAGAGAGAGAGAGAGAGAGAGAGAGAGAGAGAGAGAGAGAGAGAGAGACAGACAGACAGACAGACAGACAGAGATTGACTTGCAGAAAAATACATACAGACTGACTGACAGACAGATAGATAAATATTGTCAAATATGGGCAGAAAGATATTAGTCAGGGATTTATATACAATACCCTACCTAATTTGCTCATTCCAAATTACCCGGTACGTGAGAGAGAACCGTAAGACAGCAGCAAGAATGTAATGGGAGTATGATAGTGCTTTAACTGGATATTTAAAGGGAAATGTAATGTCCGCGAGAGCAAGAATTAGGTAGGAAAATGATGGTGTTTATGTTAGGGACTGAGATAAAATCGCTTACGGTTATCCAACAGGAATTTAACATACCGTAGTGCTAGAGATAGAGGAATAGACAGTATATTATGGTAAGAATCTGGTTGGAAATTATGTAGAGAATAAGTATCTTCCTATAGTCTGACGAATACATAGCGGAAACGTTGAACCATTTGAAACTGGCACTAACCGAGACTGGGCTTTCAATGTATTTCGCCAGCTGTAAATTTCTTCAGACGGAACTGGGAAGACAGTTCTTTCTCTCTCTGTACTTAAAAATATCACTACGAGAGGTAATATCGACTCTCATTATCAAGGAATAACAGTGGGAATATTGCTTAGTCGATAGGAAATGGCACAAGGCGGTAGGATGAATGGAAATATGATTGTGCTTTCGTCAGGGGTGTGATAGGGTAACTAATATTTCTCTGACCTTTTTAATATCCCGCTCGTTGCGTAATATTCCGCTGGTTAATTAAACTCCCCGGAGGAAAATTACACACTGAAAAAATAATACTGCGCCACTTAAATGAAACCTGGAAAATTAAACCCGCCTGCCCAGAAATACACTATCTAATCTATCTATTAATTTGTCTACAGCCAGATGCCTCAATCCCGTAGCCTAAGGGGTGGCCACAAACATATCGTCTCCATGTCGCTGTCTCCTGCCATTTTTCGCCGCCCTCTCCCCCACTAACACCCCCCCTCTCTCATATTCCTCTCTACTCCATCCCTCCATCTCACCCTAGGTCTCCCCCTCCCTCACCCCCCTGCACCCCACTCACATAAGCCTACACTCTCACCTACCTCTCCACTCTATCCCTCCATCTCATCGTCGGTCTCCCCTTCCCTCTACCCCCATCTACCTCACACACATACACTCTCCTAGTTAGTCCCTCACTCTCCATCCTATCCACATGGCCAAACCATCTCAGTGGATTTCTCCTAACGCTAAAATATGGTAAATGAGAATACAAGTTAATACTGTAAGGATAATTTCTGTTTTAAAGGCCAATTATGCCGTTAATGGTTTAATGAGGAACACTATATTCAGCCGGGTTCGCCCCACAGCATCTGCCTTACAGTATATTAGGCCACAGCTGAGAACCCCAATATTACTTACTGATATTTCTGCCCTGTAACGCTTATCTATCTAATTACCTATCTATCTATTTACCTATCTATCTGTCTATAATAAATGTCTCTTTCTTTCCCGACCTATATAATTTTCTACTTATATATATTACACATGCCTAACTTTCTGTCTTTTATCTACCTGTCTATCTATCTATAACACATATACCGGTACCTATCTTTCTGTCCTTCCATCTACCGTACCTGTCTAAGTGTTCATCTATCTATCTATCTGTCTATCCGTTCATCGATGCCTGAGATCACACAGCGCATTACCAGCCAACGCCTCTGACCCAAAATAATTTACCGGTATCTAATTTCCCTCATCAAGCCTACCTACCTTTCCTATACAGGTGTGTAAGGTATATATATTTTACACTGTTACATGGGGAAATGGTTAACACTGAATATACACCGTAGTTACCGTATATAAACTCTGTCTTCCTATCTAACATATCTATCTATCTGTCTACCTACCTACCTATCTATCTATCTACCTGTCTGTCTAAAATTATATAAATATGGCCGGCCGGACTGAGTTAATTTTTCTCGTTGTTGGAGTTAATATCTTTGTAAAAATGGTTGACACTATGCGATGCTGTGTTGGCAAAGTTTCACGGAGTTTGTGTGAGAAGATTGAACGGTGGAAGAGAGAGAGAGAGAGAGAGAGAGAGAGAGAGAGAGAGAGAGAGAGAGAGAGAGAGAGAGAGAGAGAAATTTATATAGCACCATCTCACAAAAGGAACAGCACTTCATTTCCCTACTCACAAAAGAGGTGTGAGAAGGTGCAGATGAGAGGGTGGAATTTGCAGACGAAACCCTGCAAGATTGTAGAGGGCAATTTTCAGCCGACGGGACTGGGTCGAGAGAGAGAGAGAGAGAGAGAGAGAGAGAGAGAGAGAGAGAGAGAGAGAGAGATGCCACACAAAGGGCAATTAGTGACAGATTACACAGCAGCTCACTAATTGCTCCTCACTTAATTGCTCCTAATCTAATCCTTGCACGGTCTGCCAAGGGTTAATTTACGGTTGTGGTGAGTGATTATGTTATGTTACCTTAGATTATACTATCCTACAGTATGCTCTCATGCTATGCTATGCTACTGTATGCTAGATTATGCTATGCTAGTTTATGCTGGGTTATAACACACTATGCTATACTATGCTCCTTTATGCTATTTTATGCTATGCTACTCTATGTTAGGTTATGCCAGACTATGCTATGCTATGCTACCCTATGCTATTTTATGCTATGCTACTTTATGCTAGATTATGCCACGTTACTTCATGCTATGCTACCTTATGCTATTCTATGCTAGCTATACTATACTACTTTATGCTGTTAGGCTAAGGTACGTTCTATTTCATGCTATGTTATGTTACTTAATCCTATGATACTTTTACTTCATGCTATGTAGCCTATGCTGTTATTTATGATATTAAATAAGCGTCCGACTCTGGGCACAGTATCCATAGCCCGTTCCCTAGGGCCAAACTCCTACATACACACTCCTCAAATAAAACTCTAGTATATGGTATGCTATGCTATGCGCTGCTATGCTATGCTAAGTATCTGGCTGTGTTTGGCTTTGTTAATAACACTGGCTGTTAAATTAGGTGTCTGCCCCACACGTCTTGCCAGCTATTATTTTTTTATTAAGAGATTATAATTACTGAAACATTACGAAATAAAATGAGACAGGACCCAAGCGCCATGTGTTTTGCAGTGATAGTCCTTCAGGCTTCGTTCTTTTGAGTGACAGTCTAAGAAAAGAGGGAGGAAATATCTGAAACTATTACCTCAAGAACCAATACCCGGTCCCCTCCCCCCCATCTCTCTCTCTTTCTCTCTCTCTGAGGTTATAGGGGAAAGGTTTTAGTTTTCATTTGGGTAGAACATGGCAAGTTTTGGATATGTTTGAGAGAGAGAGAGAGAGAGAGAGAGAGAGAGAGAGAGAGAGAGAGAGAGAGAGAGAGAGAGAGCCATTAAATTGCTTTAGTTTCCACTCTGATGAACTTGGAGAGAATCCTTTGATGAAATTCCTTCCTTCGATATTTAAGACCTAAACCTTTACCCGCCCGATGATGATGATGATGATGATGATAGTGATGGCGATGCGGTAGCGGTAGAGAGTGTGATGAAGATAGGCCCCGTGCTTGGCTACCATGTAATGTAGCAACATCATCATCATCATCATCATCATCATCAGCCTGAGTCCAGTGAATTACAAAAGCCTCTCCCATCTTTTTCCACTCTGCACAGGTAGATATTACCCTGTTCCATCCAATCTCGGCAAATCTCTTAACCTCCTCTCGCCATCTTGCCCTCTTTCTGCCTCATCCTCTCATTCCCTCTCCAGGCTGCCACTCAAGTTACCCTGGTTGCCCACCTGTTAAATGTTTTACGAATGACGTGACTTGCCTACATCCATTTACCAGTATGTTTTGTTTTTATATATCCAAGATGATCCGCAAATAACTCTCCCCTAGAAACTCATTTGGAGGTATTTTGTGTTGCGAGGCCGGCTCAGTCTGCTGGTGTGGGCGTGGGTAGCATCAGAGTAGGGACTGAATAAATGATGCAGGGCAGACACATGACAGTCTGCTGCCGTGTGTATGGGTGTGGCAGAAGAAACAGGAAATGGAGAAATGATGCTGGATAGCCACGGATAATGCTGAGTCGTCCCTGCAACACACGAGAATTCCCTGGCGGAGTGGAAGAGGAAGGGTTTATGTGGACAACACTGCACTCGTATAACTCCTACGCTGCAGAAATTATCCCCTAAGCGGAATATACCAGACAGGATTTAGCGGTAATACAGAGCTGTTACGGTATGTACCAGATTAGAATGGCTAACTGATAGATAGATACGGTAGATACAGCTAGCTAGCTGCTAGATAAATAGACTGAGACAGACAGATAGACAGATGGACAGACAAAGCTAGCTAGATAAACTGATAGATACGGAAGAAAGATAAATAGACAGACAGATATCACCTCTGGCTTTGAATCAATCCGCGTACGTCACATCCATCTCACTAAAACAGTAACGAAATGCAAGGTCAATTATCGGGGAACTTTGCGAATAATTTAGGACAAAGTTTGGTTCGCAACTGCAGACAAATTACAATCAGTGTAATCTTGTTCCAATATTCGGCTGAAGTTGGACAACCACAACGGTTTCCACTTAATCCCGCGTAATTTGCTTGCCAGTCCTGAGTGCTGCGGTTATCGACCCTCAACACACGCCATGCATTTGTTGAACTTGTTACTGAAAGCCTGAAATGAC
Source organism: Coenobita brevimanus (assembly GCF_032717465.1). Lineage (NCBI taxonomy): Eukaryota > Metazoa > Arthropoda > Malacostraca > Decapoda > Coenobitidae > Coenobita > Coenobita brevimanus. The sequence continues at coordinate 312,964 of NC_137068.1, read as the reverse complement.
TGTGTTAATAGTGCACCACTTGTTTGTTGAAGAACGTCTCTCTCTCTCTCTATATATATATATGTATATATATATACCGGGTATATATATTTAAGTTGGAAGTTTCTAGTTCACCAGAGAGCTCCCGGGTGTTTTTTCTTTTAAGACTGAAATGTTCCTAAAAGTTATCTCACACACACACACACACACACACACACACACACACACACACACACACACACACACAGGATACATTTGCAGAGTTTGCCGCTGATGGCCCCACATTTCCGTGTTAGTGGTGTGTAGGGTGTGTTCTCTCTCTCTCTCTCTCTGTATGTATGTATCAAATAAAGCCTACGGTATGTACCCACCTACGTACAGTTTCTCGTCTATCTTTATATGTACTGTATATGTCTATCTATCTATCTATCTATCTATCTACCTATTTATGTAATCTATCCGTCAACCTCTCTCTCTCTCTCTCTCTCTCTCTCTCATCGTCGTGTACCCCCTCGAAGTCAAGAACAAGCAGTGCAGCTGATGTGGCTTCATATGACGAAACAGGACCACTGCCACTATGTACGGTAAGTAGACTCATATGGGAACAACAACAATAATAATAATAATAATAAAAATAATAATAATAGAAATACATTATAGGGAGCAGTAGTAGTAGTTTCAACCCCAGCCTCTTCTGTATGTGAACCCACTGAACTGCAAGACAAACTTAATTCTCTTTCGCAGTCCGCCATTGTACTTTCAGAGGACAGGGAGGCAGCTGCGGGACGTATAACCAAGGGAAGGATTAAGGAAACTGAGGGACATTTGAAGAACCAGGCAGCTCCACCGCCTGGTTATACGAGTATCAGTACCACCACGTGAAGGCACCCCCCCTCCAACACCACGTCATGGCAGCAAAGGGGTTAAATTTTGTGGTAGCAGCACAGTGATGCGAGACGCCCCCTTGGCAGTCACTGAGGGAGGCTGTGGATGTATTGATTATATATTAACTCTTGCTGCCACCACGTGACTTTACTATGTATCTACCTGTCTGTCTGTCTATCTATCTATATACGTATTTCTTCCTGTAAAACAGTAATGTTATATGCTGCCACCACACGACTTAACTTGAGGTACGGTAGACGTTATGTGGAGAAAGGGCTGAACAATCTCCTTAATCACTTTATGCTCTTCTTGATACTAGGCTACCACACGATTTTACTCATATGCAGTGCCATGACGAGCCTACACGTAGTGGTGCGGTCAACCCAAAGTGAATCGAAGCAGCTGCGTTGCCCTCTTAGAAGTCAAACCTCTTCATATTCCCTTCCCCCCTTCACCTGGTCCGACTCTGGCGAATCGCTGTCTACTACAAGGAGGAGATGGATCCCCACACGTGTATGTACTGTAGCTCTTGTACCTGTAGGACGGCCCTACAAAAGCAGTTGCTCATCTGAGGTCGCCCCAGCAACAATAAATTCGTCTTCTGCAACACCTCTCGCAATGAGAACTGATTTTCTCCACAAGAGCATCCCTATATTCCTGCTACCGCCTCGCGATTTTACTCATCCTAGGGTAGACGTTAATTTGTGAACAGTTTATGTTTAGTTAAGGTCTTTCCTTTCCTTCATGAAGATAGAAACAGTCTCTGTAAAACCCTCCAAAATTTAGCTACGTACAGTCTTGTTTCCGCCATACGATTTTACTATCTTTCAATGGAAGTGTGGTGAAAGTAGCGCTCGTTTACTGCACATATTATGAAAGAGACAGTGACAAATCATATACAGAAAATCTCCATAATCTAGAGCATATGCACGCCCTTTCCATAGTTCATTTTGGTTACTCCCCGAGTTGGGCCAGCATATGGAAGGCTCGTATCCTAATGCACGAGTAAGATAAAGTCTTCATCTGGTAAAAAGAAAGGTGACTAAAGGAACAGATTAAATGTGTCATCATCTTTTTAAGTTTTCGCAGTGACTTGGCACCAGGCAAGGCAAGCTGTGGAAGTACTGATGATGATGATGATGATGATTTCAGGTAGTCATATTTTTCCCAAGTGAAAATGCAAGAGGAGTGATAAGATGGTAGAGAGCCACTTGGTAGCAATTCCGCATGGCAGGCTGTGGATGATGATGATGATGATGATGATGATGATGATGATGATGATGATTCCTGCCACCGTCACAAGAAGGGATGGTGGAAGGCCACTTGGCAGTCACCAGGGGAGGCTGTGGAGGTATTGATTTTGTGCACCCGCTGCCTCTCCTCCCTTGCCTTGCCTTGCCCCGCTCCTCTCTCTCTCTGTCAACACTCACTATCAAACGCTTTCAGGGATTCGAACCACGGCGCGAAGTCACTCAGCAGAAACGATAAAACAACTGCAGTAAAGGTTAATTTTACTCGATGCCAAAAATCACACGCCAAGTTTATCTGGAAAAGTTTGAAAGAAAGATGTCAATTGTTTTTATCCTCTCAGCATCACAATCACAAATGTATTCAGGGTTCCGTCTCTTTACAAGGTCATTTACCAAAATTACGGTAGTTTATTCCGTGCTTTAAAAAATATATATACAAGAGAGGAAAGAGGAAGAAATTTATCAAAATTGTCATCTCTCATCAGACACCACACACACAGTCAAAAAAGCCTTCTGGGGATTACCATATACAATATCTTGGCAGCGATAGTCTCTTTAGTAGGTGTTAAAAAAGTCAGAGAGAGAGAGAGAGAGAGAGAGAGAGAGAGAGAGAGAGAGAGAGAGAGAGAGAGAGAGAGAGAGAGAGAGAGAGAGAGAAATACAGTTCTTACACCTTCACATGAGCCAGTATTTCGTCCTTTTGCAGATTACGTAGATGAGTGGCAGAAAGACCGCTGCGGCTCTACATCTTTCCATATCATTCTTCGTGACAAGAATTATGTTCTAGCGCCACTCTATTACTACAACTCAGCATTCTAAATCGAGAGACGGTAAGTTTAGGCCAAGTCTGACTAAAAAGAATAAAACTGCCTTGAAGTTGATCTGGTGTTAAGCACATACACAGGAGAGGATGGGATAAAAATAAGGCTGATTTTATCAGGAAGGGACTTGTCAAAACATTCATCCTTCTCAACCGCAATCCACACACACACACACACACACACACACACACACACACACACACACACACACACACACACAATACCTCATTTCTTTGCTTTTCAACACACACACACACACACACATACACACACTCATAAATGCCTTCATGGGTTTCCTAGTCTCTTGCTAAAAGCCTTTTAGTCCATTCCACGATAAACCGCCGCGATACGACCGAGAGTGAGAGACTAACTAGGACAGTGTACCGGTATGTGAAGTGGAGGGGGGGAAAGGGAGGGGGAGACCGAGGATGAGATGGAGGGATGAAGCATAGAAGTATATGAGTGAAGGGGGGTGTAAGTTGGGGGGAGATGGCAGCGAAATGGCAGGGAACAGGGCGACATGGAGGTGATCTGTTTGTGGCCACCCCTTACGGGATTCAGGCGTCTGGCTATAGATAGATAAATGAATAAACTGATGTAAATAACCAAGTAGTAGTGATGGTAGTGTAGCTCTATATCTCTACGGTAGTTATTTCTGCAGTAACATATCTAAGTTACGACACGGAATTAATGGTAAATATTTTAAAGAACATCCCCCTGAAGCGTGTACCCGATTCCTACATGGCTGAACGTCCCCTTGACTGTCTCAGGTCCGTATTCTCATCGGTTAAGGAAGCTCCCAAACACCTCTTCCTTAGCGATTTATTTCTAGATACGGCTAGTTAATATCAACTTGCACCGGTATGCTATTAATGACGGGTACTGTGATATATGAATGGCTGAAATGACACAGAAGGGGACGGTAAGGAGTAATAAGCAAAATAAATCGTTTAGGATGCGGTGTTAGGGGGCTTACCCGACGTCGGTGTATATCGAATTCAAATTACCGGGATGAGTTGGAGTGTGATTACTCAGGGGTTAGAACACTGTGAGGCCAGGTGGTGTACGATGCAAACTAAATCGCTATGGAACAGGTGCTACGAAACCTCCTATGACACCTAGAATGTCCCTTTAGCGAGTCTCGGTGTTATAGAGATGGGTTGGAGCGTGATTCCGGTGGGGGAGAGAGCACTATGGGCGCGGAAGCTGTGGCCCCGAAGACGGAAGTGGGGAGGCAATGCGCTGAGAGAGAGAGAGAGAGAGAGAGAGAGAGAGAGAGAGAGAGAGAGAGAGAGAGAGAGAGAACTATATCTATGGCGGCAAAATGTATATCTACATAAATTTCAAATAAACGCGTCATTCGGCTATCTGGGTAATTAAAGAGTAATTCAATTAATGATGCCTATAACGGCACATAAATAAGCTGTTAATTATATGCAGTTATTATCTCAACGTCGATCAGTGTGGAGATTCAATTTACAGCTGAATTTTGTGGCAGTTTGAAATAATAAATCTACATGAACGGACAGTTGTGGTTTTGATTATGCTGACACACACACATACACACATGCAATTCTCTCTCTCTCTCTCACACACACACAGACACATATAGCCTATACAATATATACGCCTATGTTCCGTATCTATCCACACCTAAGGAGCGTCAAAGGGCGATATTCGCGTATGGTTAGGAAGCATGCTAACTCCTTACCGGTTTATTTCTGATTCTGCTCCGTTAATATATTCCTAAGTGTTATTCATGCACTCTATGTCAACATTAAAATGGCATAAGAAACAAAAAAAGGGGATATTAATGGGCAGTCTGGAAAATAAATCGCCAAGGAAGAGATGCTAGGGAGCCTCCATACCTGACAACAAAAGGGTATGACAGCAGGGTAACTGTGTGCCGTCTGGGAAGGAATGAGAAATATGTAAAGTGCTGCACGAACTATTTTTGTTTGCAATATGAAGCACACAACAAAAGTCCGAGAAGGCAGGATATTCTCTGTAGGTTGGGAAGAGGGAAGGACGCAATGCTGGCAGAGGACATATATATATACTATTGGCATATATTGCACACATACATTCACAGCATAAAGATGTAAAGAACTGGGTGAAATAAGTCCATTTTATCCCCACTGAAACACAATAGTAAAATAAATTTACTACAGTTGGCATGGTTTGATCTGACAAGGAATCCTAAAACGAAGAGTGGTCAGACTAGGGGATTGATCTGGCTAGTAACCAAGAAGACTTATTCCTGCCTCATACCCAAGGCTCATTGCATATCAAGGAACCAGAGCTTGATGTTCAAGTTGTGATAGTGAACCAGTTCCATTAAAAAAAAAAAAAAAATCACTGGTCAGGAGCGTGTACTTACCATATAAAGCCGGGGGTGGATGATCTGAATGTCTAGCTTTGATATTTCCTTGTACTTCCATGTTGTGCTGAAGCGAGCCCTCGACGTGGTTTAGGTTGAGAAGACTGGTGGGTGGAGCTGCTCGGTTGCTTAGTTTCACTCAATCCTCTCCGTATCCCCTACATGGAGTGGGCTGTGGAATAAAAAATATGAGTAGCCTTAGCCTGCAGTCCACAGGGTTCACGTTCAGTAGTCCATAACTCGCTGTCCCTCACAACTAGTACAGTGCTACTTGCAATCACCGAAAGTTTCCAGCTATCCATTTTATTTTTTCACAAGAACATAACACTTCTAAAAAGCTGTAGATCTGGAACTACTTTCACTGTGTCCATTTGCAATTTTTTTTCCTATGCGCGTCGCTAATGTGAAATCTATGGTAACTTATAGAACTGTACAATCATGGATTTTGGAATATTTATAAACTAATTCGTAACTCCCCTAGACATGAAACCCTTACTTTATACATTTCCCTGGCAGATGAATAATGACTGCACTTATTCATTTTAACCTGGAAGTTTTTCATCACTTTCTAGCTGATTTCCCGCTGCCCAGTGACAAACAATACTACGGCATAAACACTTTCCATAGCATTTCGTGACTAGCACCATATTCTAGTGTTAATCTCATGTCACTGCTCAGCATTTAAGGAGAAATTGTTGCTTTTGGGGAAACATTGAGTAAAAAGAGCATATGACTCGCTGCTATGGCATGTTGTTGAATTACATTCATTCTCGTAATCAAATCACCATCACAGTGGCATATTATGAAGATGGTCACATACTGGGGGAAACACCCAGATGAACATAGCCTAAATGAAAGAAAGAGACCCAAGTAAATTCAAATAAATACTCAAATAAAGATATGATCATTCACGCACAAGCACTGCTACTGTTGTTTACCTGTGGCAGCGTTTAAATGCACTTTTTTCCTTAATTAGCACTCTGCACATCACAACAGCTCCTCTTTGATGATCTTAGAAATGAATTGAAGTTCTCTGGCACACTCAAGTTCAGTATAATATTTTCTTTCTAGGACTTTACAAGGTTTTGAAACGGAAATGGCGCAGGAATCTGTACTCCACCGCCGCCATCTGTACACTGCCACGGTGTTGTCGTATAATCGTATTCTTCTTATATGCCAAGTTCGATGGAATCTCAGAAACGTTTTACATCCCGCAGGAAGAAAGGAGGGAATAATGAAGAACTGGGACCAACCTTTAATATGGCTTTATGACACTATGGCAGAAAGGAGCAGGGGAAATAATTATATAGAATGTATAGGGTGAGGAACAGCAACAAAAGTTATGAAACTGTTTAAAGAAACGGTGAAAAGGGTATATGATTCTTTTCAATGGCATATCGTTGAACTACATTTATTCTTGTAATCAAAATCACCATCATAACGGCAAATTACGAAGATGGACACATACTGGGAGAAAACACCCAGATGAACAGCGCCTAAATGAGGAAGAGAGACCCAAATACTCAAAAGATATGATCACGCACAAGCACTCCTATTTGTTTGTTTACCTGTGGCAGCGTCTTTTAAATGCACTTTTTTCCTTAATTAGAACTCTGTACATCACAACAGCTCCTCTTTGCTGTTCTTAGAAATGAATTGACGTTCTCTGGCACACTCACGTTCAGTATAATATTTTCTTTCTTGGAGTTTACAAGGTTTGAAACGGAAATGGCGCAAGAATCAACACCCGACCGCCGCCATTTGCACACTGCCGCGTCGGCTGTTGTCCTACGCTTTTTATGTGCCTAGTTCGATGGGGATCTCGGCCGACGTTTTACATCCCATATGAAAAATAATGAAGACCTGACACCAAGCTTTAATATGGCTATATGACACTAAGGCAGAAAGGAGCAGGGGAAATAATTATATTGAATGTAAAATGTGAGGAACAGCAAGAAAAGTTATGAAACTGGAAAAAGAAACAGCGAGAGACCAACATCCCGTAGGAGACGCTGTCGTTGTTGTTGTAGATTTTCCTTCCTTTGGGAGGACCGGGCCAAATATGGGCCCGCCAAGACGCTGTCGGAGTCGTAAGCGAAGCCCGCAAATTTTAAACTTAGTCATATGATGTAGTGACTCTTTGGCAGGTGATTTGACAATATTTGATGTTGAATTGTGCTGTGATGCATTGATGTACTGCATTTAGGACGGACATTCTCTCTCTCTCTAGTTCATGGACCTTCAACCTATGGGTCGTAGGAAGTAAAAAATGATGCAGGGCGGCCACTGCTAACGCTGACAGCCGTCCCTGCCACACACAAGGATTAGATTGCGTAATACAGGGGCCACCTTGTATATTTATCAGTATTTGTCCATCCATTTGTCTGTCCATCCGTTTGTCTGTATGTCTATATCCATTTATGCATCTACTCTACTTCTATGTCTATTTATCTACCGTATCTATCCATCTGTTTAAACATCCATCTACCTATCTATCTACTTTGACTATCACAAGGCAAATAATACACCCAATTCATCATTATTTTATTGTAAAATTATTTATATAACAAATAACCCACAGAAAAACAGGCAGAGGGATCAACAGGTCTTTATATACCCCGCCTTCTCACCTGCACGCAAACCCACGCAACGCACGCAACTTAGCCCGTGCGTGCAAACATGATATGAACAAGCACAAAAACGAAATTAATTATAGGCGTATGTCTTATCATCATCTGTTTCACAAGCACGCAGCGCACGCAACTCTGGCCTATGCGTGCAATCATGAAAGAGAGAGAGAGAGAGAGAGAGAGAGAGAGAGAGAGAGAGAGAGAGAGAGAGAGAGAGAGACTAGAATTTTTCTTTACACGCCTCCATCTTATTATCATCAGTATTGTCCTTTCTGCACGCAAACGCACGCAACTTTGGCCTGTGCGTGCAAACATGTTATAAAAAAGCACAGAGGGTAACACAAGAATATTTTTACAGGTGTCATTCGATCATCGTCATCATTACCTGCCCTTCCTGCACGCAAACTCACGCAATGCACGCAATTTTAACCCGTGCGTGCATATATTGGGAACAAGTACAAGCACAATGATACAGAGCTTTTCTTTACAAGTTTTTGCTTCACCAATAAGTCAGTTTTATAAGCCTCCGTCTCGCCTGCACGCAAATACACGCAATTACTCTCACTGCACGCAATTTTGGGCAGTGCAAGCATATATGGTAGAAACATGCACAAGCAGGGTAACGCAAACATAGTTATTTACATCTCTTCGTCGCGGCTGCACGCATACACACGCAAATACTCTCACGGCACGCAATTTTGGCCGGTGCTTGCATATATGACTGAAACAACACAAGCAGAGTAACGCACACACAATTTCGGACGATGCGTGCACACAACATATTTACAACTCTCTTCGCCTCATTTGCACACAAATGCTCTCATGAGATGCACGCAATTTCGACCGTTGCGTGCACACAATATATTTACAACTTTCTTCGTCTCATCTGCACGCAAATACTAGTCGAATGTTCAGTGGCTTTAGATCATTCCTAACACATCCTCGTGTGTGGTTTAGACTGAAACTGTCAATATTTTAAGCTGATATTAACAGTACCAATCGAAAATAAGTCGCTATGGAAGAGGTGTTACGAAGCCTTCTGTGCCATCTACGACTTTTCGCCTCATCTGCACGCAAATGCACGCAAGCAAACACACATATAACACAAGAACATGTAGCAGTGTGTAGGGGTAACACTTCCTGATTCGACTATAACACTGCTTAGGGGAAGCCTTCACGTGGTGGCACTGCTCTCTCTCTCTCTCTCTCTCTCTCTCTCTCTCACACACACACACACACACACACACACACACACACACACACACACACACACACACACACACACACACACACATCAAAAGCATACTCTTATTTTGACGTATCATAAAGTTTGCACTGATTAAATGGCAGAATTTCCTGATATATTCGACTTTATTTTTTTCATTAACCCTCTCACGGTCGGAACAAGTCTAGTACGCTATTCCATTTAATTCATTTGAAAGTAAGGACCATTTAACTGGCACTGTAGGCTACAAACACCTTCTCCTTAGCGATTCATTATGCCTACTAGACCAAACATTGTCTTTTTCTGTTATATATTTCCAGCCCATATTATCTGCCTTACTAACCTCCAAGATAATCAAATGAAAGGGTGTAATATGAGGAATAATTCACTGACAAACACGTGCTACGGATTTAGTTCAGGTGCAGTGCCCAGGCTCCATTTCAGCAAGATGTCTTTGGGTTTTAATTGTCTGAAGCAGGTCAAAGGAAGGTTACAAGAACGCAATGTACTGTACTGGTGTGGACGGCTGTCTAGCTTGGTGTGGTAGTTGTTTGATCATTCACTATCATATCTATCAGTCTGTCTATCTATCTATCTGTTTGTCTGTCTATCTATCTATCTATCTGTCTGTCTATCTATAAAATTCTTATATTTTCCAGACGATTTTAGTCAACTGAGAGGGTCATAGGAGCTTGAGTGTTAGACTGTTACATCCAATAAATAGCTCAGGAAGAGGTGCTTAGGAGCTTCCCCAACCCAGGCCAATACGACTCAGTGACTATTACTTTGTTGCTGCTAAGGCCCTGGGTTCATCTGGACGCGAACCCAGTGGACTGCAGACTGAAGCCGCCCATCTCCTGCCGTCCACCATCCTCCACTCGGGTGATAGGGAGGGAGTTGGAGGGTGTTTGTATACCCAAGCAGAGGAACCACCCGGGTTATATCGGTGCCACCACGTGAAGGAGTCCCTCTTCATCAATGACTTTTGCTTTGATATCAGCTAATAATTCTACATTTGATTTTCAACATTGCCATCAAAATGTTAAGCAATTGAAGGATAGTCTAGGCCACGTAAGGCCAGACTGTCTTAGACTACCTTAGCACCTTCCATGGTCTTGTTTGATTTACCTTCGTGGGTTGTTACAGTCCTGACATACAAGTACACACATATCCAAACCTTATCGACTGAGACCAACACGATTAGTTTCACAGTATCTGCAGCCTAACCACATCAATATCTACATCTCAATCGATTTTACAGTTTTTTCGTATTTAGTCTTATCATCAAACTGAACCAAGACTGCCATGGTATGTTGACTATAACCTGACAAAGACCCCTAACGCCTTTCACCTCAGTTGATGGCCAGGGGTAGTCAGACTGGAGGGCTGCTTTGACTAATAACCAAGAAGACTCATTCCTACCTCTTTACTAAGACTCATCAAATCTCATGCAACCACAATTTAGTATTTAAATTAAGGGTGTGGACCAGTTCCATCAAGTTAAAACAAACTCACTACAGCATTAACTCCGGTCAACATGATCCATTTCACGGACCTATTGCACATAATCACATTGATCCAAGTATCGTTAGCACAGATTCTGAACAACACGACCGATTTCATTGTCCTATTGCACTTGGCTGAACCACATCAATTACTAGTACAAAGGGACACTCTCCTATGACTGCTGGTACAGTGTCTTTGTACGAGAGCTTTCATCATGAGAGGCTGGTGTTCTATGATTCATCTCTGTGGAACGCCCTCACAGTCCCATCATACTTGTCCTAAACACACGGATCTTAATATAGTCAGCACTGATACAAATAACACGTTCTACAGTTCCTTCATACGGAACTTTCCATCGTGGCAGACTGATCTTTATTAATCCTCCTCTGTGGGTCACTTTCACAGTCCCTTGTACTTGTCTCAGTGTCATCTATCACCAACGTGCTGTACATAACGCTCATTCACACCAACATAGTAATTCTCTTCAATCCTGTCCACGCAAGCTACTTATATCAATGGCTCACGGTTTTCCAGAGCAACAAATTGGTCTCACTGTGCCCTCATATCTAGTCTTAGTACATCATCCCCGAACAGAATTAACGAAACCGAGACCTTAGATAGTTTTTTAGTTCTTCCATTCTAACCACATTGATTCCCAATATAGTTTACGCTGATACATAGCAACACGATCAGTTTAACACTGTTTTCCTATACAAAACAGCCTTGTACAGGAACGCTTTTATCTGAAGTTTCACATCGATAGGCCATTTAATTCAGCTTAAGTGACACCTCTTATAATGAAGGGGGCTCAACAAAGTTTAGTCTACATAACAGGAGACTATTTAGCACCTTTCATGTGTACAGGCCTCGGTTATATGATTCCTATTTACATTCCCCTGCAGGAACTTATCATTATTATGCATCTAAAAACTATCTATTTATTTACTGTGTCTGTAGTAGTGGGGATGGTCACAAAAAAGTCTCTATGTCACCCTGTCATTTGCCATCAGGCTGTCCTACCTCCAAGTTACCACACTGTCACATAATTCTCCACGTTCATTTTCAATCTCCTTCACCCCCTCCACCTCACTCATATATACTCTCCTAGCCAATCTCTCACCCTGCATTCGCTCCACATAGCCAAACCATTTCAGAGTTCCTGGACAAAGAGTGAGGTAGGTCTTCAATATTCAAACTTTATAAAGGTTAGTCTGGGCTGTACTAAATGAGCAATATTTCCATCTAGTGATATATCAACCCTGGATGAAGCACCTACTACATTAACCCTCCCCCTCCACACAAAATACTCGAGCATATTCAAGTATTCAACAGTTTTTATCTAATGGTACTGCTGAGATGCCTAAAATAACAACGTACAAAAGGATATTAACCAGTCGTGGCCACAAACAAATCAGTAAGGAAGAGGTGTTAGGGAGCTTCCTTAACTGAGATTAAACTTGTGTATTATCCAAAAATAATCCCAAGCAATCCTTCCCCTTTAATACACACAGTAGATGCATTTAATTCAACCCAGACACTGTTGAACCGAGAGCAATTCTAATATTCAAAGTGATTAGGTAGTTTATACAGGCTTACACCAGGTGATTTCGTTCGTAGCACCTCTTCCTTAGCGACTCATTTTGCCTATTACACCCCATTACTGCCTTGTTTGATATTTATCGGTTCAGTATATTATTAATGGACATCAATAGCTTACGGGAGGATACTGAGTTATGCACAAAATAAGTCGGTAAAGAAAAGGTGCTACGGAGACTTCTACCTTAAACTTTGGCACTGTTTTAAATTGGCACCATAACTGAAGACGAACTGAGGTATCATGTGCAAAATAAACCGCCGAGATGTGGTGTTAGGGAGCTTTAGAATTTAGTAGCAGTATAAAGCTGGTCGTCGTTGGCCTGCTGGTGGGTGTGGATGATGTGGGCGGTGCTGGATGGGCGGGTGGTGGGCGTGAGGGCGGCCGTGAAGCTAGCCAACGTGGGCGGGCTTCGTATCTGAGGCGGGCGGGCTGGGGAAGACGGTGACATGAAGCTCTGTGGGAAGGTGGCCAGGGGTCTGAAACGATGATGAGGTAAAATTAGATAAACAGATAGATAGACAGATAGATAGATAGATAGATAGATAGACAAAGGGCAGACAGAGACAGAAAGTGATATATGGACAGACAAATAGACAGGGTGAGAGCTAGACAGGAATACGGATAGATAAACAGATATGAAGGCGGGGAAATCAAGTGACAACAGACCATTGCCCTACGTCCTTGCTGGCAGCACACACACACACACACACACACACACACACACACACACACACACACACACACACACACACACACACACAGAACAAACAAAAAATGAACACCTCTTCCCCAGATTGCCAGAGCGAGAGAGAGAGAGAAAGGGAGAGAGAGAAAGGGAGAGAGAGAGAGAATGTTATCGCCTCGGCCACTATAAAAAGGGGGAACAAAAACAATTCTCTCTCGCTCACTCTCTCTCTCTCTCTCTCTCTCTCTCTCTCTCTCTCTCTCTCTCTCTCACACACACACACACACACACACACACTTTGTAACTTTCTTACTTACCCTGAACTGTATAAACTGTTAGCACTGATGACGTATGGCGTGTGGGCGGGGTGGGGCGGCGATGGTGGGCGTGGTGGGGGCGGGGCGGTGAGGGCGGAAGTTCGAACAGCCAAGAGGGTGGTGTGGGGGGCGCAGTAGGGGGGTGGGGGTTCACTGGCCCCACCCTCTGACACAGAACTGCACCCGTCACTCTGGTCCCCTGAAACTGATAGAGAGAATATATTTTTTTAAGAGAAGACCATCATCATCGTCATCATTATTATTATCATCATCATTCTCACCACCATCATTATCATCATCATCATCATCATCAAGACCTCCTTTCCCATCACAAGGGGGGATGTGGTAGAGTACAGAGAGCCAGGGAAAAAAAAAATGACAGGATGAGATATCAGCAAAAGTTAGATTGAAGGAATCTGGCGAGCTTTCCCGAATTCTTGATGGATTTAGACAATGTTTGCGAGATTAAGGGATGGAACGAATATGATGGGCGAGGCGATGAATGAAATCTATGAAGGATAAAAGAAAAAGGAAAAAAATATGAGGGGGACGTCCTTAGACTGAGGCAGGGACGTAGCTATGGGGGTGGGGGGCGTGGGGGGAAAGGATAATCACACCTTGGTCCGCCCCTCTGCACCCCATGTGATATTTTGGATTATTTAATGCGTGAAGACTATACAACACCGCCTCTCTCTCTCTCTCTCTCTCTCTCTCTCTCTCTCTCTCTCTCTCTCTCTCTCTCTCTCTCTCTCTCTCACTCTCTCTCGAACAGGGCTTGGTCACTGTAAAGAAGGATTTGAAATTACGGTCAAAGGCTCGTCTACTTGTCAGGTAAGGAAGAGGCGTTAGGATTATAAATTATTCATGAAGAGGTGTTTCGATTATAAAGTACATAGGAAGAGGTGTACTTACGAAGACGTGTTAGGATTATAAACTACTTATGAAGACGTGTTAGGATTATAAACTGCTTATAAATAGGTGTTAGGGAGCTTCCTTACCCTGCGAGAACACCGTCTCTCGTCCATCTGCTGAAGGATATTGACAGACCCGAGCATATTTACCTGGTGCATGTGTAAAGGTGCGTCTCTCACTAAATGCCGCCTGCCCCACCCTGGCCTCCTCTGCCTCTCTCAGATGCCTCTCAAGACGCTGCCCAACACTCCATCCCGAGTCCACTGTGCCTTGAGACCTGCACATAGATACGTACATCGGTTTTATACGAACGTACATGCTTACATAAATACGCACATGCATACATAAGGTGAACCACCCGCTCCCTCCAGTAACTGTTAAGCACTCCATCCTGAGTCCACACTGCCCTGGGATCTGTACACACACAGACATACACGTACATGGGTTTTATACGTACATACCAACACATGCACATACCTGATAAGGTTGGACACACACACACACACACACACACACACACACACACACACACACACACACACACACAAGTACCTAGGGCGTCATACATATGCATACTTAAGTACATTTATTTATGCACAATACATAACTTAATATTCTTTTACCTGTCTAAAAATTCTTCGACCAAATAAAAAAAGAATAATAATAATAATAAAATAATAATAATAATAATAATAATAATAATAATAATAATAATAATAATAATAATAAAACAATGACTACTGTTGAGAATATCTTTACAGTTACCAAGTCTTTTTTGCTCCGTCAGGGACATAGGGGAATGGGGCTAAGCTACTCAGTCCTGGCAGTTAAGGTATGGGTGACCAGCCTCGCTCGTCCCTGAGTGGCATTCTGTGAGGAGCAATGCCCAACCAGGCCTCGGATATCAACAATTACGCGTACCAATATTATAATAACAAAAACAAACACAAGGGACGTCAGACACTAACCTTGAAGAAGTCCTGGAAATAAAAACATAATAAGAGAATAAGTATAAGCTCAAAAAGTAATTAAAGGAATAAACACTAATTCAGAAATTAATTAATACGTATATGGAATCGTAATTAGGTAATCAGTACAGATTTCAAAAGCAATTAAATGTCTAAAAAAAGCAATTAGAAGTAAAAACACGCTTAGAAATTACAATATGAAACATGTATAATGTTAAAAAATAATTATCTTTAACGTAAGGCTTAAATTCAGTCTTCAAAAGTAAGTTTTTAAAAAATACAAGTTTAAAAAATAGAGTAATTACGGAATATGTAACTTTTAAACTA
The DNA here is from genome assembly GCF_032717465.1 of Coenobita brevimanus. Taxonomy (NCBI): domain Eukaryota; kingdom Metazoa; phylum Arthropoda; class Malacostraca; order Decapoda; family Coenobitidae; genus Coenobita; species Coenobita brevimanus. Next base: position 297,482 of record NC_137068.1, on the reverse strand, counting down.
ATTCCTTTGTTTTTCCTTCCTCCATTCATTGTCTCTTTAAAAAAATAGTGTTATAAAGTAAACAGGGCGTATGTACAGCCAACACAAAAAGTTAGGCACACCAAGGGCACGATGGATGTGAAAATGAATGAGTTATGTAGAACCCAGTCCCTAGAAATTGAACTTTTGTGCCATTTCGAGTTCTAATATTTACTATCTATCTATCTATTGCCAGACCTTTCAATCCCCACGAGGGGTGGCCACAAACAAATCGCCTCTACGTCGCCCTATCCCCCGCCTTTTCAATGCCCTCCCCCCAGCTCACACATCCCTCTCTCATATACCTCTCCACTCCACCCCTTGCACTTATAATCACAGGCTGCTTCATAATCACAATGCTTTTATTTATTTGAATGTCCACTGTTAAAAAGTAATTATGAAAAACTGGGCTCTTGAAAGTAATTAAAGAGTAGCTCCAGCCTTATTAAGCAATGAAGAGTAAGTACAAGATGAAATTAAGCAAGAAATAGTAACCTCTTCAAAGTAATTAGAGTAATAAGAAGGTCTAGTAAATACAGGAGGACTAATCTTAAAAACATAATTAAAGTAAATATATAGGTAACTAGCGATGATCATAAAATTCCAAATGAAGTCAATCTTAGTAATAAAAAAATCCATTAGATACGGAAAGGATGCACCAGACGTTAAGAAATAAACTGGATAAGAAAAAGCACAGCGAGTTACCTGAGAGGAGCATCTGGAGTTAGTTGAGACAGACAGACAAACGAGGAAGTAGAGAAGTGTTGTGGTACTGATGTGTATGTGACTGAAAGTGTTAGGAGAAATACTCCCGCTATGAAATGGTTTGGCCATATGGAGAGGATGGAGAATGAGAGACTAACTAGAAGCGTTTGTGAATTTTGGTGGATGGGGAGAGGGGAAGGGAAGACCAAGGATGAGATGGGGTATGGAGTGGAGAGATATATGAGTGAGAGGGCTGTGAGATGGAGAAAGGGCAGCCAAATGACAGAGGACAGGGCGACGTGGAGCCGGTTTGTCTGCAGCTACCCCTTAAGGGATGAAGACGTCTGGCTATAGATAGATGTACATATAGATAGACAGACTGATAGATAGATAGATAGATAGACAGATAAAACTTCCATTACATAAGGAATAAGTCCCGTACAGGACGTGACAGTGGGACCATAATAGCAAGATAAAAGCCATCATTACAGAAAGGGATTCCAGTGAAGAACCAAAGGGAGAGAATAGCATGACGTGACCAGCATACAAAGTGGGAGCTTGCGGTGCGAAGAGAGATCACGTCTGAGGTCTGTATATATCGGATCATACCCTATACTACTTAGGTCTTCAGCAGTACCATAGTTAGTCCTCAAACACCCTTCAACAATGTAGTAAATCTTTTAAACAGAACAATACTCAGCTCTTAACATAATCCTCAGCCCATCAGAAATATATAATACTGAGCTTACTTTAACCTGACAAAGATCCCTTACCCCTTTCAGCTTGGTAGATGGCCAAGTGTGGTCAGAGTGGATGGATTTGGCTAGTAACCAAGGAGACTCATATTCAAATCTTCAGCAATATATTACTCAGATTCAAAATCATGGAGAACACAGCCCTATTTCTGTCTGTTACTGAGGGAGGTGCTGTTCATAGCAAGGAGGCACTTTACTGCACCTGTAGAACGGTTCCACAGAGGCAGTTGCTTACTCGTGATTGACGGGTCTGCTCGGATAGACAGACAGAGGTTAAGCAGCCGCAACATTTCAGATGAGGGAAATATCTACCCTAAAGGATTAGATATTTTTTTCTTTCTCAAGCTGAATATTACACTTTGGCCGCAGCAGGAATTGAAAAAGGTGTCCTCGGATTGATGGGGTGATTCTATCTATCTATCTATATCTATCTACCTACCTATCTATCTATCTTTATATCTATCTATCTAATACTCTTTGCCCCATCAGTAGCGCAACGTGGGCAGTGATCCCCACCACCCATCACAAGCAGACCTTTACATTCCCCATCCGGTTGAAGCCTCTTACCCCACTAGACCACCAGGCGCTTCTACACCTGAATAAGAGAGTCCGGTGGTTAACAAGCCTGACGTACGCACCTTGATAAAGATCTTGGCGTTTCTGAAGGCGTCGTCGTACCGGAAAAACTGTACATGTTGGCCACGCCTGATGCAGTTGATGAACACTGCATTTGGTAAAGCGGACCTGAGGAAAATAAAGAATTAAAAGATAATAAAATACCTTCTCCATATCATAATCATCATCATTATCATTATCATCATTATCATTATCATCATCATCATCATCATCATTATTATCATCATCATCATCATCATCATTGCACTAGAACAGAACCTGGCGCGCACGCACGCACGCACACACACACACACACACACACACACACACACACACACACACACACACACACACACACACACACACACACAGCACCACCAACCACAAAA